>NW_026057580.1:33033522-33243088 GCF_023721935.1 Panthera uncia | reverse complement strand
GACAAATAAAGAAACTGATCCCATTCACAATTGCACCAAGAAGCATAGAATTCCTAGGAATAAATCTAACCAAAGATGTACAAGATCTGTATGCTGAAAACTATAGAAAGCTTATGAAGGAAATTGAAGATACAAAGAAATGGAAAAACATTCCATGCTCATGGGTTGGAATAATAAATATTGTTAAAATGTCAATACTACCCAAAGCAATCTACACATTCGATGCAATCCCAATCAAAATTGCACCAACATTCTTCTCGAAGCTAGAACAAGCAATCCTAAAATTTGTATGGAACCACAAAAGGCCCTGAATAGTCAAAGTAATATTGAACAACAAAACCAAAGCAGAAGGTATCACAATCCCAGACTCTCCTACAAAGCTGTAATCATCAAGACAGCATGGTATTGGCACAAAAACAGACACATAGACCAATGGAATAGAGTAGAGACTCCAGAATTGGACCCACAAAAGTATGGCCAACCAATCTTTGACAAAGCAGGAAAGAATATCCAATGGAAAAAAGACAGTCTCTTTAACAAATGGTGCTGGGAGAACCAGATAGCAACATGCAGAAGAATGAAACTAGACCACTTTCTTACACCATTCACAAAAATAAACTCTAAATGGATAAAGGACCTGAATGTGAGACCGGAAACCATCAAAACACTAGAGGAGAAAGCAGGAAAAAACTTCTCTGACCTTAGCCACAGCAATTTCTTACTTGACACATCCCCAAAGGCAAGGGAATTAAAAGCAAAAATGAACTATTGGGGCCTCATGAAGATAAAAAGCTTCTGCACTGGAGAGGAAACAATCAACAAAACTAAAAGGCAACTGACAGAATGGGAAAAGATATTTGCAAATGACTTATCAGACAAAGGGCTAGTATCAAAAATCTATAGAGAACTCACCAAATTCCACACCCAAAAAAACAAATAACCCAGTGAAGAAATGGGCAGAAAACATGAATAGACACTTCTCTAAAGACATCCAGATGGCCAATAGGCACATGAGAAGATGCTCAACGTCACTCCTCATCAGGGCAATACAAATCAAAACCACACTCAGATACCACCTCACACCGGGTCAGAGTGGCTAAAATGAACAAATCAGGAGACTATAGATGCTGGCAAGCATGTGGAGAAACGGGAAACCCTCTTGCACTGTTGGTGGGAATGCAAACGGGTATAGCTGCTCTGGAAAACAGTGTGGAGGTTCCTCAAAAAATTAAAAATACATCTACCCTATGAGCCAGCAATAGCACTGCTAGGAATTTACCCAAGGGATACAGGAGTGCTGATGCATAGGGGCACTTGTTTCCCAATGTTTATAGCAGCACTTTCAACAATAGCCAAATTATGAAAAGAGCCTAAATGTCCACCAACTGATCAATGGATAAAGAAGATATGGTTTATATATATAGTGGAATACTACTTGGCAATGAGAAAGAATGAAATATGGCCATTTGTAGCAACATGGATGGAACTGGAGAGCGTTATGCTAAGTGAAATAAGTCATACAGAGAAAGACAGATACTGTATGTTTTCACTCTTATGTGGATCCTGAGAAACTTAACAGAAGACCAGGGGGGAGGGGAAGGGGAAAAAAGTCACAAAGAGGGAAGGAAGCAAACCATAAGAGACTCTTAAATACTGAGAACAAACTGAGGCTTGATGGGGGGTGGGAGGGAAGGGAAAGTGGGTGATGGGCATTGAGGAGGGTACCTGTTGGGATGAGAACTGGGTGTTGTATGGAAACCAATTTGACAATAAATTTCATATATAAAGGGAAAAAAAAAAGAGGTTAGAGTGGAAGAGAGCCAAAGCATAAGAGACTCTTAAAAACTGAGAACAAACTGAGGGTTGATGGGGGTGGGAGGGAGGGGAGGGTGGGTGATGGGTATTGAGGAGGGCACCTTTTGGGATGAGCACTGGGTGTTGTACGGAAACCAATTTGACAATAAACTTCATATATTAAAAAAAATTTCATATATAAAAAATCAATTTATTTTATCACATTAATAGAAAAGGAAAATCATATTATAATCTCACCAGCATTTTTAAAATTAAATATCTGAATGGGTATTTAAGGGAAAACTCAGAAAACTCTGCATTCTTAATATTCTTATTTTGATAAAGGGTCTCTACAAAAAGCATAGTAAATGATAAAATATTGAATTCTTTCTCCTTGAATTTGGAAAAAAGATAAGGATGTCTATAATAACCATTTCTATTCAATATTGTACTGAAAGTCCTAGCCAGCGCATTATGAAAAGAAAAAGAAAGCCAGGGAAAAATAATAAAAAAAGAGGTAGAACTATTTATTCACATATGATATGGTAATCTATGAACTATTAAAATTAATTATTTAATTAAGTAAGGTTGCTTGACACAAGATCAACAAAATTCAGTGTACTTCAATATTCTACCAGCAAACAATTGGAAGTTAAAGTCTAAAATTATATAAAACATTATTAATAACATCAGAGATATATTAATAAACCTAATAAAAATATTAATAAACCTAATAAAAACTAATAAAAACTAAGGACTCTACACTGAAAAGTATATTTCTACAAGACAATAAAATAGACCTAAATAAATATACTATAGACTGGATAACTATAATACCACAAGGTAAATTTCCTCCCAAACCATCTATAAATGGAAAGAAAACTCATTCAAAATCTTAGGAGGCCACGTGTATGAGTGTGGAAACTGACATGATTTAAAATTAATGGAGATGCCTAGGTCTAGGGTATCCAAGAGTCTTAATGTGTAAAATTGAAGTACTTTTCCCACTAGTGCTCTCAGAACAAGACTTATTATGAAATATCATAAGAGAAGGAATGAGAGAATCCCAAGTAGGCTCTTTGCTGTGAGCACAGAGCCTGACTTGGGGCTCCATTCCACAAACTGTGAGATCATGACCTGAGCTGAAATCAAGAGTCAGATGCTTAATGACTGAGCCACCCAGGTGCCCTGACCCCCAGTTCAGTTTTATTTATGTATTATTGAAGAAGTTATCTAGCTGTCTTTCCTATCTCTAATCCATCTCTCGTGAGCTTGTTCTCTAAAAGTAAAAAATTACCTAAAACATAATTTTACATAATATCCTAAAACTATTACACTTTGTACAGATGTTAAAATGTTTGCTTAAGAAATATTTGATACATATTCAAGAATATATGAATGTATCTGTGAATTTATGTAATATAATATGTACTAATATATTTATGCATATGTTTTATGAATTTAAAAATACAATATAACATTTATTAATATATTTTCTAGATATAAAATTTCTAATATAATTATATATAATGTAAATTATGAGGTATAACAATAAAACATATTATTCTTCCCTTACTTTTTTGTTTTTACCCCTTCTCCAGATGCCAGACCATTGTTATCAAGTTGAAGGTGTCCTTCCAATTTTTTTCTCCAAACTCATATAATCATAACTAGAGACAGACATACACACAAAGTATGGATTTTGCCTTTGTTTTTTGTTTTAAAAATAGGATATATTATATATATTTTAAGCATTTTTATTTCTACCTCAACATAACCTTCTATAAAGCCATTTAGATTATCCAGTATGGTCCTAGTTTATTTTCTTCAATCGTTCCTTAATACTCTATGATAGATGTACCATAATTTGTTCAAGTGTTATCCTGTTAATGACTGTTCATTCTGTTTCCAGTTTTCTGCCACTATAAATAATGCTGCAATAAACATCATTATATGCATGTGATATACTTTATACAGATCAGAATCTCAAGAAGGGGGCTGCTAGGTAAAGGGAATATGCATTTAAAAATTTTTTTAAATAGGTGTTGTCAAATTGCTTTCCAAAAGGAGCTGTTGTTCTACACATACCACCAGCAATGTATGGGAATGCCTTTGTCCTTGAATCACATCCAGCAACAGGTGCCAGGGTGATGGGTGTAAAGTCATAGCTCATAATTGCTTTAAATTTCATATCACTGACTATGAGTGCATCTAAGACTTTTATATGTGTGTTAATATTTTGGGCGTTCTCTTTAGTGAAACTACCTAGTCATACATTTTGTTCACTTTAAAAAATTGAATTGTCATCTTTTCTCATCAATTGTTAAAAGTTCTCTGCAAAGTATCAATTACTTATTGTCTGTTAATTACATTATAATATTACCAGAACCATCATTTTCTGATTTTGATTATGGTCCTTTACAACTGAAATGTTTAACTCATACATCTGTCTTTTGCTTTGTAAGCCCCAAGGGTTTACAGTTTTGGTTAGATGTACCCTTGACCCTAGACCGTGCAAATGCAAAATATTTGCTACTTTGTTTTGATTTGTACACAAATCCTTCATCTGTCAGGAATTTATTTTTGTATAGGATCTTAAATATAATTTGCATGAATAGAGTCATTTGTGCCAGCACATTTATGGAACAATCCACCCTTTCCCACTGAAGTGACATTATAAAATTTATTAAGCTAAATTCTTATAAATTCAGGGACCAATTTCTAGATGCTCAGTTTTGCCCCACCTATCTTTATACTACTTGATAAAATATTTATGGTATTATGGTGACTTTATAGAATGTTATGATTTCTGGTACAGTACATCCACCCTTACTATTGTTCTTTCTCAAAAAAATTTTTTAATACTTTTAGCTATTTATTTGTCTAAACCTTACCAATTTTATCCAACTTGAAAGCAAATTTTAAAACATATCAGCATTCTCATTTGTATCACGTTCAACTTACATACTAACTTCGAATTACTGAGCTTTTTAAAATTATAACTTTTAAGAAAATGGTATCTATTTTCATTTCGATCTTGCTTTACATGATTTTCTTTGTATATATCATGTTCCTTTCTTATCCAAATGTCCCCAAAATTCTTATTGCTTTTACCACTTATATTAATATATTTCCTATTTATATTTCTGGATGTTTAAGACAAAAATAAAGGAAATTACTGTATTATTAATATATACCTGATATCTAACCAATTACCCAAGTTCTTTTATCAGCTATACATCTTTTCCTACCAAAGTTTCTTAGGTTTTCTATCTATACAATCCAGACTTAGTGAAAAAGGATAGATTTATCTCCTGTCTTCCAATACATATAACTTATTTTTCTTGTGAAGCGAAGGTGATGGCAATTTTACCTCCTTAGATCCTAATATTCCTTAATTTCTAATCTAGTTTTGGCCTTTTAAAAACATAATTCACTGTTGGGTTTTAGTAAAAGTGTTTCATTAATTCCTATTTTACTTGAAGATTTTTTATTAAGAATGATTATTGCAAAATCACAGAGGGAGACAAATCATAAGAGACTCTTAAATACAGAAAACAAACGACAGTTGCTGGAAGGGAGGTGGGTGGGGGATGGGCTATGGGGTAAATGGGTGATGGGCATTAAGGAAGGCACTTGTTGGGAAGACTGCTGGGTGTTATATGTAAATAATGAGTCACTAGGTTCTACTCCTGAAACCAATACTATACTATGTTAACTAACTTGAATTTTTATAAATTTAAAAAATAAAAGAATAAATAAATAATAAAAAGAGACATAAAAAAGAATTATTGCATATTATCAAAAGCTTCCACATCTATTGATATAATCATAAGCCTTTACATTTCAATTGGTTGTATTCCATTGATATAATTCCTTAACTTGAATGACCCTAGACTTTCTAGTATTATACTACCTGATCCCTCTTTTGGTGAATTATTGAATTCTATTAGCTAATATTTTATATTTTTAATGTATATAGTAGCTATATACATAAATAATATTTGATTATAGTTTTATTTTTTTAGGTTTGTTATTAAATTATGTTGACCCCATGAAAACTGCCCATCTTTGAACATTGACTAGATAAAATCCTGCTGAAAAACCCAGTTAGTCTTGATCCTTTATTCAATGGTAGATCTTGAATCACCTCTTCATAGTAATTTCTTCCACAGTAATTAATGTAGTCATATTTTGCAGTTATTCTTAGTTAATTTTTTACATTCTTTTGGAGGAAATTATCCATATTTCTGGGTTATCAAATTTGCTTCTTCTTTAGAATTATACATAGTAATTAATCTTCCAGACTAATCCTAATCCTTACACTGTCTGTGGTCAAATTTGCTTATAAATTTCTTTCTTATTTCTACTTTGTCTCATTTCTATTTTCAATCATCTATTTCCCTAACTGGATTTTATTTATTTATTTTATTGGTCACTTTATTGAACCAGCTTTTGAGTTTGTTTATCTTTTGTTTAAAAGTTTTCTGTTTCATCAATTTTGGTGATTATAGTACTTACCTTCTATTTTATTTTGGTGTATTTATTGCTCTTTTTATAATTATGTAAGATGAAACATTTCTTTTACTTTTATATTTCCTCTTTTATAATAAAATTTTCTACTATATATTTTCACCCTCACTATAGCTTTCTTATGGTTCACATATTTTTTATGTTTCATATGTTTTAGTACAGTGTTTTTTAATTTGTTTCCATGGATTTCTCTTTTCATTTACTCTTTTGTTCAAATGTTATATTTAGGAGTGTTTTTCTATATCCTTGGTTTCTTTATTATTGCTTACATTCAGGAAAACATCTTGCAAAATGTCTGCTTTTTGAACTTGATTTTTTTTTTTTGGCCAAGGAATCACAATATTTTCTAAATATTCCATGAACATGCAAAATAATTATCTATTGGATAGATGATTCTGTCTCTATCTCTCTGTCCCTCTCCTCTCTCTCTCTCTCTGTCCTTCTGTCTCTGTCTCTCTGTTTTTGTCTCTCTTTATATATATATATATATATATATATATATATATATATATACACATATATATATGTATATATATATACACACACACACACATATATATACACATGTGTATATATACCCATACACATATACACATACACACACATATATATAAAACCAGTAATCAACCTAAATGAATGGAAATATAGAAAATGATACAGGTGCCAGCTCAAATTATGCCTAAAATTTCTTATTCCTCTTCTCAAGAACCAAAAGAGGGAATGATGGCAGCAAGGCTTACTTTTCACCCATGCTTATCAGAGGTAACATATGTGGATTCTTGTGACAATTTGAGGAGGGAGATCACAAGAAAAGACTGGACATCTGACTAGTAAATTATTGGAATATAGATCAGTAAAATTCTTTAATCAAAGAAAGAAAAAAATATTTAGATTAAGTTGCCTTAGGACTTTACGTAGAAGAAAAAACTGAAACTAAGCCAAATCCATCTTCCCTATTATACTAAAATTTTCAGTTTCTATAAAATGCAAGAACAAAGAAAATAGAGAGTTTCAGAATATCCTGGGAAATGCCAAGCTAAAGTAACCAAAGTCTTATTTAAGCAGCCTGAGTCTTTCAAAGTGATGTTGGCCTCTAATCTTTTGTCTGGAGACTTCAGATGGGTCTTCTAGTGGGAAGATTTTTCCAGAAATATCAAGGTTCCCTACCATACTGATTGCTTGTTTGGGTGTCAGATGGTGCCCATACTAGGCGAGAGTGAGCTAAACATGTCAACTGAATGTTCAAAGGGAACCTCTTTATGTTGTTGCCTGGCAATTCTCCTGGTTGAGTTCTTGGTTCCAAGCTGTGCTTCAATCAGTATTTAAAAAGTTATTTTCTTTTTTTTTTTATCCTTCTGGTGGTCACTGCTTTTTCATATTGTTATACAATACACTCCATCTGGTTCCTTATACATCTTGTACTTTAGCCCCTATGTGCCTTTAAATGAACTATTCCATTTGCTTCTTCCTTGTTCTAGAAAACTGCTACCTATGCTTCAAGCTTCACTAATGAATCCTTACCTAACTCACTTCCCTCTGCCAGGTAGAGTTATGCTTTCCCTCAACTTCCTTCCCACAGCATCCTTTATAATCCATCAAATACTTCATATATATCTAGATCTAATGTTTCCTCATTTAAAAAATATACATGAGTGGGACACCTGGGTGACTCAGTAGGTTAAGCGTCCAACTTCAGCTCATGTCATGATCTCACGACTTGTGAGTTCCAGCCCTGCATTGGGCTCTGTGCTGACAGCTCAGAGCCTGGAGCCTACTTCAGATTCTGTCTCTGTCTCTCTCTGCCCTCCCCTGCTCGCACTTTGTCTCTCTCAAGTATAAATAAACATTAAAAAATAATTTTAAAGTATACATGAATAAGTTGGATATTGATTCCTGGCAAGATTCTAGAATTAATTATTAAAAATTTTTGTTTTAAGTTATTAGTAAAGAATAAGATGATTATCAAGAAGCTATATCATGTCAAAAACCAAAAATCACACAAATGTTATGAGATTGGCTTATTTAATTCAGTAAGAAATTTAACGAAAATTCTCAGGATGTCTTGGATAAATGTGGGTTAAATTGTAATGAAGTGAGTAAGTGGTTAAATATACTAATTTCATCTTCATTTATATTTAGTTGTCACCTAGAAAGAGTACTCCAGGGGCGCCTGGGTGGCGCAGTCGGTTAAGCGTCCGACTTCAGCCAGGTCACGATCTCGCGGTCTGTGGGTTCGAGCCCCGTGTCAGGCTCTGGGCTGATGGCTGGGAGCCTGGAGCCTGTTTCTGATTCTGTGTCTCCCTCTCTCTCTGCCCCTCCCCCATTCATGCTCTCTCTCTGTCCCAAAAAATAAATAAATAAATAAATAAATAAATAAATAAATAAAAGAAAGAGTACTCCAATGGTGTGAGACAGAGTTGTGCTCTAGGCCTTGTCTTATTCAATATTTATATGAGTTACTCAAAGAGCCTCAATCTATGTATACAAAATTCATGGCTGCTATAAAACTGAAAAAAAAGTAACTATTGTAATAGATGTCAGAATCAAGTGTTAGAAGTTGACAAGTAGGGAAATCAGGCTAAAAACCACAAAATAAAAGTTGGCACGTATAAATATAAGTGCTTACATTCCGATTCAAGAGAAAACTGCCTGACAGTAGTACTGACCTTTTATATTTTGAGATCCATTCTAGCTCTAAACATTTGTGATTCCAGAGGTAATCTAGTTTAGTCCTCTGCTTTTACAGATGAAGCTCTAAACATTTGTGATTCCAGAGGTAATCTAGTTTAGTCCTCTCCTTTTACAGACAAAGACTCTGAAATAGCCATGCAATCAGCTAAAGGTGGAGCCAGGATTAGGGATCAGCTCTACTGAATCCAAGTTCCTTCACTCTACTACACTGCCTGCTTTGCTCAGTGCTCAAAACATGCTAGAAGAACTTGTCTGCTTGTGAACATCACATTAACAGTTCACTGACAAGCCACAGCATCACGAAATGAAAGCGTGAGGAACAGAAGGGACCTAGAAACAAGGACCCGAAAAGCGCAATAGAAAAACCATGAAAAAACCCTTAAATACCAACATGTTTCAAAAGAACATACTGGCTATCTTCAACTCTCCAAAAAGTTGTCAGTCACTTGGAATAAGGAATAATTTGAGAATGCATTTTTTTTTCCGGGTTAGAACTAGAATAAATTGGTCAAAATAATAGGGAAAAGATGTGGGCTTAAAATAAAGAACTTGGAATTATCTTATTAGCATTAATGAGAAGAGCCTGGATAACCACCTGTGAACATCCAAATAACAGATTAGAGTCAATGTAGATGACTCCTAAGTTCCAAAAGGAAGAACCCTTGATTTGACCTCTGTCTACAGGGTGCTATTGTGTGACTCAGCCCTGTGATTTTTACCAAGACGTCAACTCTGTAAACCATCTGTATATACACGTAAACCTTAAGTGACAGGCAGGATAACTACCAGTGAGCCCCTGGAATACAGCCAGCTGATGAAGCCATCTGTGTTGCCACACTCCTTCCCAGGGCTGGACAAGTGCAGGTACTTAAAATAACATTCCCCAAAATGCTTGCCCAAAGCATTAATGTGTTAGTATTTTGTCTTTATTTTTGATCTCATGGTATGATTTTCAGCAGTACATGAAGAACAAGGAAAAATGTAGAAAAAACAAAGCAAATATTAATTGCTTTCTGCATCTTGTCTCATTCATTCTCAACTGCTATTAGAACAAATCATTGATAGGGAGTTACTTATATGGCTTAACAGGGATTGTGAAGATTAGCAAGGAAAAATAAGAAGCAAAAATAATTTCTGTAAGATGTTAAACTAGGAAGCAATAGATGATCATAAGCCCAGACAATAACCTGTCATATAGTCAATGTACAACATCCACTTAGAACAGCAGCTGCACTAACACCTCTGTTTTCTGAGCAGTGGAATTCTGTTATTTAAGTCTGATGGGACACACTTGTTCAGCAATTACCATACAGTGAATTGCTTTTACATTGAATGTGAAAGTTCACATGCCAGTGGCTTCTAAATAAAAATAATGCACCTGTCATCTAATATTTGGTGACATTGAATTAATTATCCTCCCACCATCTGGAATCATCTCCATCAAAGAGATTTAATTAATAATGTATATTTATTAACTGAGATTTAGTGAAAACAGTTAGAAATGATGAATATTTGACGATTGTATTAAGCAGAAGCAATAGCTAGATTAATTTTTAAATCCATTCCACGGAAAGATACTTCTTAAAAACCACATCCTTTTTATATGCTAAAAACTATGTTACCAAATTTAAGGTGGCCTTTACTTTAGTCTTAATTTAAAATGCAATTTCATTAGGGAATGCTCAGGTGTGAGGGGGAACTGTACAATAGATGTCCTTGTTTTTGAGTACAAAAAAATACCCAAGTCACCTGTTCATGAATTCTTATATTTATATTAAAAATCCTGTTCCCTTCTCAGAGCCTCTGAAATAAAAATGGAAAGAGAGTAACCTAAAAAGGGAATCAGGCTCGGATGGGATGAAAGGAAACAGGTGGTAAAGAAAAGGTGGCAAGGTTCACAAGAAGCTGAGGAAAGGGGAGCACGGGGGACAGTAAAGTTGAGTCTAAGGCACAGGCAGACCCTGGGGAAAGGGGTTAAACCTAGGAGTAGAAATCTAAGATAACACCAGAGCCTGGAGTGAAGAAATAGGATAATTGGAATAAAGTCAAAATAAAAGCAAAATCTAGACAAACTGTAAACCACCTTTTTGGAATACTCAAGCATTGATTAGTGAGAAACTATCAGAAGTCAAGTTGTCTTAATCATTACATAAGTGAGGATCATGACTTTTCTACTTATCTCTTATTATGTGCCCCTGAATTTCCATATTGCTTTGTCCTTAAATTACATAAAATAGTTATTGAATAAATTTCTTTAACAAAACTAGCCTAAGGTCACTATGGTCAATAGTTCCAAAGTTCCACTGTAATTGCAAGTAAAAATTATGGCACAAGAATCAATGGACAACCATTAACACTACTACTAAATTAAAAAGACAGTGTAATATGTGGTATTAAAAGAACAGTATTATTTTGTTTTATAGAATATGCAAATAAATAGTACTTGTCAAAGGGAATGTGCTTCACAAATATTGAAAAATGGAAATACATGACCAATTTCTTCCCCGCACATTTTAGTATACTATTACATATATCAGTGTTTAAATATTGTCTTTTCTGAAATACAATTCCAAGGATCATCCATGTAAAATGAATTTTGGAAAAAATTATTTTTAATGTTTATTTATTTTTGACAGAGAGAGAGAGAGAGAGAGAGAGAGAGAGAGAGAGAGAGAGCGAGCAGGGGAGGGGCAGAGAGAGAGGAAAACAGAATCCAAAACAGGCTCCAGACTCTGAGCTGTTGGCACAAAACCCAACACTAGAATTCACAAACCAAGAGATCAAGACCTGAGCTAAAGTCAGATGCTTAACTGACTGAGCCACCCAGGTGCTCTTACGTAAAATGAATTTTGATATTTAACTCTACCTCATGAACTCAATAGCAGGAGTATGAAAAAGTAGAGTTGATACTAAATTAAATGAATCAAAATAATAATTATCAAATACTTCAGGAGGCTGAAAAGAAACACAACTTAAACTTTTTTTCACTCATCTCCTCTAGTGTTAAATTAACTAATTGAATTCTTCTATGTGCTAAGCATTATATTGGGTGTTGGAGATAAAGACATAGATGGATATGGTTCCCACTTTCATGAAACTTCTACTCTATTGGGGGAAATGAAAAAATAAAACCCTCATGTCAGTAAATTTATAATTCTAAATTGTGATAAGTGCTACAAGGTGAAGTATAGTGTTCAAGCTATAATGAGAAATTATAGCAAAAGGAACTGATTTTGAATGGAACATCAAAGAAGCCTCCTTTGACAAAATGACTTCCCAGATATGATAGAAGTTAGCCAAGTGAAGAGAAAAGTAGTCTAAGCAGCGAGCACAGCAGTGGACAGCTCTAAGGCAGAGGAGATCTTGTAAGTTCAAAGAACTTAATGAAGGCTGCTGTGGCTAGAGCAGGAGAGAACAGGGATGTGGGGGAGATATGAGTTCAGAGAGGCAAATAGAGGCCACAACGCAGGACTTTGTAGGATATGTTAGGGACTTTGGATTTTAGCTTAATGAAAAACAACTAAATATTTTATTTTTTAGTTTTGTTTAGAGAGTGAGAGAGAGCATGTGAGTGGGGGAGAGGGCAGAGAGAGAATCTTTTTTTTTTGAAGGGGTAGAGAGAGAGAGAGGAAGAGAGAGAATCACAAACAGTGTCTGTACCATCAGCCTGGAGCCCACCATGGAGCCCAGCATGGAGCCTGATGTGGGGCTTGAACTCAAGAACCGTTAGATCATGACCTAAGCCAAAGTTGGACACTTAACCTACTGAGCCACGAGCGTGCCCTGAGAAAGACAGAGAAAGAGAGAGAGAGAGAGTGAGAGAGAGGAGAGAATGAATCTTAAGCAGGCTCCCATGACCCTGGGATCATGACCTGAGCCAAAATCAACAGTCTGACACTCAAATGACTAAGCCACCCAGGTGCCCCAACAACTAAATATTTTAAAGACAAGACTCACATGATTCTCTATAATTTAGAGAAGGGGTGAGAGAAGAGCAAGGATGAAAAAAGGAGATTAGTTAAGAGCTAACTTATAAAAGATTATGATTTGGTGGTATTGGGGGATACGGAGAGAAATGGATAGATTTAAACTATAATTTGGAAGTTAAAATTGGCATTGGCCAGAAATTTAAGAATGTTGTTAAACAAAAATAGCGATACCTTTGTCTTGTTAATTTTAATGATAATTCCCTAATTATTATTGGCATAAGTCTGGTATTCCTTAGGAATTACAAGACATTTGCAACTCTGTGTTAAGTGAGCTGGATTTGTACATTTCTTTGGGATCTTCTCTTGATCAACAATAGTTTCCTATCAAGAACTCATGCTTGCTTTGGATATTGGTGAATTAAGGTTTTCATCTTCAATTATCCACAGCCCCTCCAGCTACTGCCTTATTGCTGTTGTCCCTTACACATCCGGGCCTTGAGAGGGTTTTCTGCATGCTCTTTACTTTGTCACCTGCAATTTAATCTTCAACAAACTTCAACATGGTATCTATCCTTATTATTCCACCATGATTACCTTTGCCAAAGTCACCCATGACCTATGGGGACAATTTTGCCTGCTCAACTAGGCAGGCAGTGAGTTAGAGCTCTGGTATTTCTTTTTAACTTTTCACTGTTTTCATTTGTTTCTTCATCTGTAGAATGGGGATAATAATAGCATAGGGTTGTTGGGAAAATTAAATGAGGTAATTCATATAAGTTCATGGAATAAAAATTCCTGCATGTAGTCAATGTTCAGTAAACATTAGATGCTGATCGTATACCTTATTTGGCTTCTAAACAACATTTTGAAGATTTAAACACCCACTTTCTTAAACACTTTCCTCTACTTGGCAACACGTTCTACTGATTTTCCATGCATTTCTCTGGATGCACCTTTTCTATATTCTTCTTCCTCTATTTAACTTAGTGTTTATGTTTCTCAGCTTGTGGTCCCAGGCGTTCTACTTCTGATCTCCCGCCTATGCAATTTCATCCACTCCCATTGCTGTGTGCTGACTACCCACTCCACCCATTTGTCACATAATACAGACTTTTTTTCTGAACTCCAGGCTCATATCTAATTAGATGCTGTACAGGCATTTCAAATTTGTGGCATAAACCCCCACCCAAATTTGTTCCTTATGATGTACAGTGTCCAGAAATAGGACAATAGACTGTATCAGCACCTTCTCATCAGTTGATACTACCTCCAAGTTATAGCTCAGATCTATCCACTCCTTTCCATCTCCACCAAAATAGAAAACTACAATCATCTCTTGCTTACCTACTGCAGAGGTCTCCTAGGTAGACACCCTACATTTACCCTTTCCATCTTGTATCTTTCACCAATGTGAATCAAACAGCAAGTTGTGAAACATGAGGAGAAAAAAAAACCAATTAGAATGAGGAAGTGAAATCACTATGTGCATTTCCTATGACACTATCATATATCTCCATTGCTTTCAATGGAAAAACTAATACAATTAATAAAATTAGCAATTAGAAGCAATATGAGAATTGGGAAAAATGAACAGACCCTAAATAAAAATATAAAAATCAAGAGCTTTCCCAAATACTCACACTCTTATTTTCTTCTCATCCCATGCCCTTTCTTAAAAATCCCATACATTCTCTTTAAGTCAGTGGAATTGGCTCCATGGCTTTCCAGACACAGATGATAGAACCAGAGTCAACCAGATCCTCTATACTCAAAGTGTGGGTATAAGATCCATTGATCGCAGTTTGTTATTAGCATTGGGCTTATGAAAGAATGCAAACCGGGGCACACTTAATACTTTTTTCCTATTTAATATTAAGTTATTTTTTGCTATTTAATATTTTTAGTATGTCTTTGCTATTTAATATTAAGTTACCAGTGAACAAGCAGAGTCAGTCTATAAGACAGGCAAGTGAACAGAGTGGTTCCACAGAAAAGAGACACCATGCAGCCAGAGATGAAGAGAATGCAGAAAGAAGTATCTTGATTCTTGATGGCTTTTTAGTTCTTGATTCTAAACCTTCTGCTATACCCAGAATCAGCATGTATATTTAACATAAAACCAATCGAAATACCAAAGATGTTTGTATTCTGGAACTAGGAAAATTGATACTAAATTCATAAAGAAGACAAAAAAGCAAACACTTTGTCAGCATCTTACTATGTACACGGCAGGATCCTTTGCATGATGATATCATTTACGTTTCACACAAACACAATAAACTAGGAATTGTATTATTCCCAGTTCAAGGATGAGGAAATTGAAGTTAGAAGAGGTTACTATCCAAATTTAAATATCTAGTAAGTTAGCACCGTAAATGGGTAGGACTACAAGAAAATTTTTAAAAAGAAGTTTTTAAATTTTAAACTTTTAAAATTTTTAAATGAAACTGTATTTCCAGTACTAGATGTTAAAATATATAACTAAAATGATTAACATAATGTGGCAGTAATACAATAATTAACAGACAGAATGCATACCCCAAACATAATCTCAGTATATACGAGTTAGTACATGATAAAGAAAGTATCATAAACAAATACATAAGGAAATTATTATCAGACATGGTACCGAGGGAAAAGTCGAGTTTCATCCTCACCTTATAATAGTCACCAATATAAATATTAGGTGGAAGAAAGAATTACGATGTGTAAAGGCAAAATGAGAAGAAAATATGAGCATATATTTAACTGATTTCTTCAAGGCACAGAAGTTCAAAACACAGAAGTAATTAAGGAAATCAGGAAAGAAAGGCCAACTGTCAATCAAAAAAATTTGCAATTTCTGTATATCAGTATACAATAAGCATTAAAGGCAAACCTTAAAATGAAAATAATATTTTCATATGACACAGTTTTGCCATCATGTGTGTGTGAATGTTTAATATGATGCAGTTGAAGAAATATAAGGAATAAAGAAATAGAGATTTAAAGTGAAATAATACTTATTGATTGAAAATTTTTAACATTAAAAAAATGTAATACTTAAAGCTACTGACGGCAGAATAAGGATGCAACCACTATTTTGGAATGTTTAAACTGATTAAAAAGAACAAACTTTCAGAAAAGTAATTTGATATATGTATTAAGGATCTTAAAACTTTCCATACTCATCAACCCAGTAATTTTAATTCCAGAAATCTTATCTAAAGGAAGAATAAGAGATATGTTTAAAGATGCTTGCCAAAGCATGCCAATTCTGCGTTACATGTACTAGCTAAAACATGTTTAAAAGAAAACAGAAACAAAAATAAATTAAAAAGTCTTAAATTTCCAATAACAAGGGAACAGTCAAAAATATGTATCTCTATATAGTGAAATATTATACAATCATTAAGAGTAATACTTTAAAAGACTACTATTCATGAAATATTGCACCCTTTGATGGTTATTCTCCTCTTTTTTTTTGACATTTCACTTTCTCTATAACCACTATTAAAAGATACAGCAACAGAGGGTTAAACATATTCCACATAATCTAGAGTCATTCACTAGCACTGTGAAAAATCAAGAAAATGACACACAATCAGCAACGACTAACATTAAGCCTCTAGCTTGGCTGTGGGATTACCCTTACACTTCCCAATTGTCTGCTACCATAGCTAATTGTAAGTTGGCATTGTGACTCCCATACCAATTGGCATTGGCCACAGATAAATTGCTGTGATTTTTAAAATTATAGCTATTATTCTACTCCATCTGTTCTCTTCATTTTTTGAGTCAGCTGTCAAATCAAACACATAAGTCCTTCCTAAAAGCTTTAGAAGTTTTACATGTTACCAGAGTAAACAGAACAATTTCATAACACACTGATGTTCAGTAGAATTCTACAAGGTAACCAACTGACAGGATATAAGGTGACATGTCAACAATTGTTTTAGTGATGATGGGAAAGTGCTATATTTATAATAACAGTATTTAACATTCTTGTCTTACTTTTAAATACTAGGCATAATTGCCAAGAAAGCTTTAATAGTGAAATTCTAAAAATACGTTTCAACTCTGACCTGCTTTTTCCAGTTGTTCTGGTTTCAATTTTATTTTAGCTAAAATTAATAAACACTTGAGACTCTGTAAAAGTACCTAGTTATTCCTTGGTTTAATAATTTGATATATTGTATTTCTCTATTCCCATTCTAATTAAGAGTTTTATGTTTATATTTTCCTATCACATATAAAGCATCTCTATCATTTCAGATGTAAGAATATCTTTTGACACAGTCTCCAAGTCCTACTGTGTAAACATAACTTTAAGAATTATACTGTAGGTCACTGGAGAAGGAGAATAAAGTTGCTAAATATATCCAACCTTTTTACTCTGAAGTAGAGTTTAACTGTTATATTAAAATATCTCATTTGTGTTCAATTTATTACAAAAATAGTCCCATTTTATCCCTCCATGTATCCATACCCCTTGCAATACAACTTTGCATCTTATATTATTAAGAAGTGGCATCAATTTTCCCATCCCTTGAATCTGGGCTGAGTTTGGGACTTGCTTTGGCCAAAATAATGTGGCAGAGGTGATAGCCTGATAGTTGTGAGCTGGGAGACTTATATACTTCTGCTTGCTCTCTTTGGACCCCTGCCTTAACTTTGAGAATAAGATTGGGATAATTGTTAGAGGGTGAGAGACTATGTGGAGTAGACATGTTGTGTATTAGAGCCCAACCTAGGCTGGCCACCCTCAGCCAACCTGCCAGCTGAAAAGAGATACATGAAGAAACTTAGACAAGATCAGCTGAGACCAAAGAATCACTGACCTAAGCCCGGTCTAAACTGCTAAACCACAGAGTCATGAACTAAATAAATGAAAGTGGTTTTAAGCCACTAAGTTTTGGGGTGGTTTGTTACACACCAGTAGCTAACTAATATGTCCTCTTGTCTTTGTTTAATCATTTAGAAGGAAAATTAGAAAGTAGTATTAGGCAAATAAAAAGTATATTTAATAATTATATCAAATCTATTTTTCTCAAAATATCAATATTTTAATTTTTTCATATTTTGGCTGTTGAGGATATTAACTTTTATTGAGCACCTTTTATTTAGTAAGCACTCATTTCACTCCTACAACAATTTCATGAATCAGAAATTATCTTTATTTTATAGAAAAGAAGAATATTATAAAGAAAGCAAGGGACATGTCCAGATTTACATCGCTGGAATGGCAGAGCTGGACCAGAAGATGGAACATAAGAAATGGGAATCCATTTATTCTATAATGGGTCACAATCAGTTCCGTAATGAAGTGTTGAATCTAACCTCTCTTTGGAGTGGTACTCCCAAAACTAGGAATATGTGCTTTCTGCTGAATGACCTACATGGTGTCCCCAGAATGTTCTGAAAAAACAGTTTATGCATATTACACAGACTTACTTACTTGGACTTTTTCTCATTCTCTAACAAGTTTTAAATGGTTAAAATATCACAGCCACCTTTTTGACTTCTCAACACAAGTTCAATGTGCAATTGCCATGACAACAATTGAATGAAAAATTAACCAATGTAAAGAGAAAATATAGTATAAAATGTCTTGACTTATTGAAGCCATAATTGTTGTTTGTAGTAGCAAATGATTACTACTGATTCCCGATTGACCATAGTTTCATGAAACTTAATGCTAGAAGTCAATATTTTAGTTTTTTATTGGTAGGAAAAATATTTTTTGTGGCACTGGTATAAAAATAGCCAACTTCTAACCTTGGTTTTTATGAATTGAGCGTGAAATTTAAATCAATCTATGAGAAATAAATCAATAAAATGCTACTGAATACAATGTCCATCATTCTCATTAGCCTAGCATTTATGTATCCGGCCTAAATACTATATGTTACAGGTGCTAATACATTTTTAATATTGAAAACAAAAAGCAACAGAATAACAGGAAATGAATTCAGTGCCTCTGCTCTTTAACATTTACTTGACTAGAAACCAAAACAAGCAGATTAAACTATGAAATAAGTAAGTAAGGACTTTTTGTAGTAAACATTTTGATGTCTCCTATCACATCTTCAAAAGCATCCACCAAAGGCAAAAGACTTTATGTCATACATTAAATCAACACTAAGTCTAAATATATATTTTATTTTAGGCTGGCCTATGAAAATTTGAGTTATGTTATCTGAAAATTACCTGATGTTAATTGCTGATAGAAGAAATATAAATGACTGGATTCATAGTTTAATTATAAATAACTCCAGGCAGTTTAGGAGTAGTAAAGTATGCTTGTATTCTACCTTACATTATAATAGACATTTTAATAGCTTTATTCATTTGAATATCACATTTTATACAGAATTCTACAACAATATGTTGTTAAATAAACCAACTAAGAATAGATATCAGTTGGATGTTTTTCCAGTGGATTCTGTCAGAAAATATTTGCAACAGCTATAAAACCAAAGTAATAAATATTTAAACATAAGTTTCCAATTTAAGTAACTATTTTATGTCATATGGCATTTCAGGACTCTGATAACATTCTGATAACGACAAGACAATAAAAATCACAAGCCACTAAAAATTTACAGCAACCAGTTTCCTAAAGTTTTAAGAGATGAATTAAAGCAGGAACCATATGCATTTGTTAATTTTGTGGTTGCTTTTATTATTATTAGAGAGGAAGAAAAGCTCAGTAATCAAGATGATCAAAGTAGGTAATAGCCATGTGTTTAAGTAACAGTAAGTCAGAACCTGCTTACCCTTGAGCACTCTTGGCTACAGAATGTCAAATGTTGGATACTGTCCACCTCTCCCTGAGCCAGATGGTTCATGAAGAAAAGAGCATTTGACTGTCATTTTTCTTTTCACTAAACTTAAAATCTTCAAGCATAAGATCATTTTAATTCATCAAAGGGAAAAATTCCACACTAGATGAAACATATTAGTCATTGTAAAGATTTGCTACATATGTACCCACATTAACTTAATGTCATTCTGAATCAACAAAATTGACTACATTTTAGCTGTAAAATGTAGAGAGTATGTCAGGAAAATTGTGCGATGGGTAGCAGTCATGGAGGTTTCTCTCTCATAATCAAATGATATTTTTTTTAAATATGAAATTTATTGTCAAATTGGTTTCCATACAACACCCAGTGCTCATCCCAACAGGTGCCCTTCTCAATACCCGTCACCCACCCTCCACTCCCTCCCACCCCCCATCAACCCTCAGTTTGTTCTCAGTATTTAAGAGTCTCTTATGCTTTGGGTTCCTCCCTCTCTAACCTCTTTTTTTTCCTTTCCCTCCCCCATAGTCTTCCGTTAAGTTTCTCAGGATCCACATAAGAGTAAAAACATACAGTATCTGTCTTTCTCTGTATGACTTATTTCACTTAGCATAACGCTCTCCAGTTCCATCCATGTTGCTACAAATGGCCATATTTCATTCTTTCTCATTGCCAAGTAGTATTCCACTATATATATAAACCATATCTTCTTTATCCATTGATCAGTTGGTGGACATTTAGGCTCTTTTCATAATTTGGTTATTGTTGAAAGTGCTGCTATAAACATTGGGAAACAAGTGCCCCTATGCATCAGCACTCCTGTATCCCTTGGGTAAATTCCTAGCAGTGCTATTGCTGGCTCATAGGGTAGATGTATTTTTAATTTTTTGAGGAACCTCCACACTGTTTTCCAGAGCAGCTATACCCGTTTGCATTCCCACCAACAGTGCAAGAGGGTTTCCCGTTTCTCCACATGCTTGCCAGCATCTATAGTCTCCTGATTTGTTCATTTTAGCCACTCTGACCCGGTGTGAGGTGGTATCTGAGTGTGGTTTTGATTTGTATTGCCCTGATGAGGAGTGACGTTGAGCATCTTCTCATGTGCCTATTGGCCATCTGGATGTCTTTAGAGAAGTGTCTATTCATGTTTTCTGCCCATTTCTTCACTGGGTTATTTGTTTTTTTGGGTGTGGAATTTGGTGAGTTCTCTATAGATTTTTGATACTAGCCCTTTGTCTGATAAGTCATTTGCAAATATCTTTTCCCATTCTGTCAGTTGCCTTTTAGTTTTGTTGATTGTTTCCTCTCCAGTGCAGAAGCTTTTTATCTTCATGAGGCCCCAATAGTTCATTTTTGCTTTTAATTCCCTTGCCTTTGGGGATGTGTCAAGTAAGAAATTGCTGTGGCTAAGGTCAGAGAAGTTTTTTCCTGCTTTCTCCTCTAGTGTTTTGATGGTTTCCGGTCTCACATTCAGGTCCTTTATCCATTTAGAGTTTATTTTTGTGAATGGTGTAAGAAAGTGGTCTAGTTTCATTCTTCTGCATGTTGCTATCTGGTTCTCCCAGCACCATTTGTTAAAGAGACTGTCTTTTTTCCATTGGATATTCTTTCCTGCTTTGTCAAAGATTGGTTGGCCATACTTTTGTGGGTCCAATTCTGGAGTCTCTACTCTATTCCATTGGTCTATGTGTCTGTTTTTGTGCCAATACCATGCTGTCTTGATGATTATAGCTTTGTAGGAGAGGCTAAAGTCTGGGATTGTGATGCCTCCTGCTTTGGTCTTCTTATTCAAAATTACTTTGGCTATTTGGGGCCTTTTGTGGTTCCATACAAATTTTAGGATTGCTTGTTCTAGCTTCGAGAAGAATGTTGGTGCAATTTTGATTGGGATTGCATTGAATGTGTAGATAGCTTTGGGTAGCATTGACATTTTAACAATTATTTATTCATCCAATCCATAAGCACGGAATGTTTTTCCATTTCTTTATGTCTTCTTCAATTTCCTTCATAAGCTTTCTATAGTTTTCAGCACACAGATCTTCTACATCTTTGGTTAGATTTATCCCTAGGTATTTTATGCTTCTTGGTGCAATTGTGAATGGGATCAGTTTCTTTATTTGTCTTTCTGTTGCTTTATTATTAGTGTATAAGAATGCAACTGATTTCTGTACATTAAGTTTGTATCCTGCAACTTTGCTGAATTCATGTATCAGTTCTAGCAGACATTTGGTGGAGTCTATCAGGTTTTCCATGTATAATATCATGTCATCTGCAAAGGTGAAAGCTTAACTTCATTTTTGCCAATTTTCATGCCTTTGATTTCCTTTTGTTCTCTGATTGCTGATGCTAGAACTTCCAATGGTATAGTAAACAACAGCGGTGAGAGTGGGCATCCCTGTCGTGTTCCTGATCTCATGGGGAAAGCTCTCAGCTGAGGATGATATTAGCTGTGGGCTTTTTTTCATAAATGGCTTTTATGACATTTAAGTATGTTCCTTCTATCCTGACTTTCTCGAGGGTCTTTATTAAGAAAGGATGCTGAATTTTGTCACATGCTTTTTCTGCATCGATTGACAGGATCATATGGTTCTTATCTTTTCTTCTATTAATGTGATGTATCACATTGATTGATTTGTGAATATTGAACCAGCCCTGCAGCCCAGGAATGAATCCCACTTGATCATGGTGAGTAATTCTTTTTCTATGCTATTGAATTTGATTTGCTAGTATCTTGTTGAGAATTTTTACATCCATATTCATCAGGGATATTGGCCTGTAGTTCTCTTTTTTTGCTGGGTCTCTGTCTGGTTTAGGAATCAAAGTAATGCTGGCTTCATAGAATGAGCCTGGAAGTTCTCCTTCCCTTTCTATGTTTTGGAACAGCTTGAGAAGGATAGGTATGATCTCTGCTTTAAATGTCTGGGAGAATTCCCCAGGAAAGCCATCTGGTCCTGGACTCATTTGTTGGGAGATTTTTGATTACTGATTCAATTTCTTCACTGGTTATGGGTCTGTTCAAATTTTCTATTTCTTCCTGTTTGAGTTTTGGAAGTCTGTGGGTGCTTAGGAATTTGCCCATTTTTTGCAGGTTGTCCAGTTTGTTGGCATATAATTTTTCATAGTATTCCCTGATAATTGCTTGTATTTCTGAGGGATTGGTTGCAATAATTCCATTTTCTTTGATGATTTTATCTATTTGGGTCATCTCCCTTTTCTTTTTGAGAAGCCTGCTAGAGGTTTATCAATTTTGTTTATTTTTTCAAAAAACCAACTCTTGGTTTCATTGATCTGCTCTACAGTTTTTTTAGATTCTGTATTGTTTATTTCTTCTCTGGTCTTTATTATTTCTCTTCTTCTTCTGGGTTTGTGGTGTCTTTACTGTTCTTCTTCTATTTCCGTTAGGTGTGCTGTTAGATTTTGTATTTGGGATTTTTCTCGTTTCTTAAGATAGGCCTGGATGGCAATGTATTTTCCTCTCAGGACTGCCTTCGCTGCATCCCAAAGCATTTGGATTGTTGTATTTTCATTTTCATTTGTTTCCATATATTTTTTAATTTCTTCTCTAATTGTCTGGTTGATCCATTCATTCTTAAGTAGGATGTTCTTTAACTTCCATGCTTTTGGAGGTTTTCCAGACTTTTTCCTGTGGTTGATTTCAAGCTTCATAGCATTGCGGTCTGAAAGTATGCATGGTATGATCTCAATTCTTGTATACTTATGAAGGGCTGTTTTGTGACCCAGTATGTGATCTATCTTGGAGAATGTTCCATGTGCGCTTGAGAAGAAAGTATATTCTGTTGCTTTGGGATTCAGAGTTCTAAATATATCTGTCAAGTCCATCTGATCTAATGTATCATTCAGGGCTCTTGTTTCTTTATTGATCCTGTGTCTAGATGATCTATCCATTGTTGTAAGTGGGGTATTAAAGTCCCCTACAATTGGCACATTCTTATAAATAAGGTTTCTTATGTTTGTGATTGTTTTATATATTTGGGGCTCCCATATTTGGCACATAGACATTTATAATTGTTAGCTCTTCCTGATGGATATATCCTGTAATTATGATATAATGCCCTTCTTCATCTCTTGTTACAGCCTTTAATTTAAAGTCTAGTTTGTCTGATATAAGTATGGCTACTCCAGCTTTCTTTTGACTTCCAGTAGCATGATGGATAGTTCTCCATCCCCTCACTTTCAATCTGAAGGTGTCCTCAGGCCCAAAGTGAGTCTCTTGTAGACAGCAAAGAGATGGGTCTTGTTTTTTTTATCCATTTTGGTACCCTATGTCTTTTGGTTGGAGCATTTAGTCCATTTACATTCAGTGTTATTATAGAAAGATATGGGTTTAGAGTCATTGTGATGTCTGTAGGTTTCATGCTTGTAGTGATGTCTCTGGTACTTTGTGGTGCTTGCAACATTTCACTCACAGAATCCCCCTTAGGATCTTTTGTAGCGCTGGTTTAGTGGTGATGAATTCCTTCAGTTTTTGTTTGTTTTGGAAAACCTTTATCTCTCCTTCTATTCTGAATGACATACTTGCTGGATAAAGGATTCTCGGCTGCATATTTTTTCTGTTCATCACATTGAAGATTTCCTGCCATTCCTTTGTGGCCTGCCAAGTTTCAGTAGATAGATCTGCCACTAGTCTTATTGGTCTCTCTTTATATGTTAGAGACTGTTTATCCCTAGCTGCTTTCAGAATTCTCTGTTTATCCTTGTATTTTGCCAGTTTCACTATGATATGTCGTGCAGAATATCGATTCAAGTTACATCTGAAGGGATTTCTCTGTGTCTCTTGGATTTTAATGCCTTTTTCCTTCCCCAGATCAGGGAAGTTCTCAGTTATGATTTGTTCAAGTACACCTTCAGCCCTTTTCTCTCTCTCTTCCTCTTCTGGAATTCCTATTACAGATATTGTTCCATTTCAACGTTTCACTTAGTTCTCTAATTCTCCCCTCATACTCCTGGATTTTTTTATCTCTCTTTTTCTCAGTTTCCTCTTTTTCCATAATTTTATTTTCTAATTCACCTATTCTCTCCTCTGCCTCTTCAATCTGAGCTTCAATGGTTGCCTCCAGTTTATTTTGCACCTCATTTATAGCATTTTTTTAGCTCCTCATGATGGTTTCTTAGTCCCCTGATCTCTATAGCAATAGATCCTTGCAGTCCTTTATACTTTTTTCAATACCAGCGATTAATTTTATGACTATTATTCTAAATTCTTGTTCTGTCATATTGCTTAAATCGTTTTTGATCAATTTGTTAGTTGTTGCTACTTCCTATAGTTTCTTTTGAAGAGAATTATTCTGTTTCATCATTTGGATAGTCCCTGGAGTGGTGCAGAACTGCAGAGCACTTCCCCTGTGCTGTCTGGAGTAACTTGTGTTGGTGGGCAGGGCCGCAGTCAGACCTGATGTCTGTTCCCAGCCCACCTCTGGGGCCACAGTCAGACTGGTGTACCTTATCTTCCCCTCTCCCAGGGGCAGTATTCACTGTGGAGTAGTGTGGCCCCTGTCTGGGCTACTTGCACGCTGCCAGGCTTGTGGTGCTGCTTTATGGGATCTGGCATATTAGCGGGAGTGGGTCCGCAAGGTGCACAGGGGTGGGAGGGGCAGGCTTAGCTTGCTTTGCCATCAGTGGTCCCCTGTGGGAGGGGCCTGCAGCACAGGGAGGGAGGCATGCAGACCTGTCGGAGGGATGGATCCACAGAAGCACAGCGTTGGGTGTTTGTGTGGTGCAAACAAGTTTGGGGAACTGGTTCCCTTTGGGATTTCAGCTGGGGGATTAGAGAGGGAGATGGCGCTGGCCAGTGCCTTTTTTTCCCACCAAGCTGAGCTCTGTCTTCTGGGGCTCAACAACTCTCCCTTTGGTGTCTTCTCGCCCTCCCTGCTCTCTGAGAGCAGAGCTGTTGACTTTTAACATTCCAGATGTTAAGTCCCGCTGGCTGTCAGAACTCATGGAGTCCGGCCCCTCTGCTTTTGCAAGTCAGACTCAGGGGCTCTGCCTTGCTGGGAAGGCTGCCCCTCCACTGCCCGGGCTCCCTCCCACCAGTCCGTGTAGTGTGCACCGCCTCTGCACCCTTCCTACCCTCTTCCGTGGGCCTCTCCTCTACGCTTGACTCCAGAGAGTCCGTTCTGCCAGTCTTCTGGCGGTTTCCTGGGTTATTTAGGCAGATATGGGTGGAACCTAAGTGATCAGCAGGACACGGTGAACCGAGCATGCTCCTATGCCGCCATCTTCTTGCCGAACCTCTCAAATGATATTTAACAATAAAGATTGGCAGAATTGAGTTTAACACTGAAAAAATCAATTTTTAAACTAAGTCTGGGGTGCCTGGCTAGCTCGGTCAGTTAAGCATTTGACTCTTTTTTTTTTTTAATTCTTTTTAATGTTTATTTATTTTTGAGAGGGAGAGGGGGAGAGAGAGAGAGAGAGAGAGAGAGAGAGAGAGATTGTGTGTGTGTGTGAGCAGGGGATGGGCAGAGAGGGAGACACAGAATCTGAAGCAGGTTCCAGGCTCTGAGCTGTCAGCACAGAGCCAAACATGGGGCTCAAACTCACAAATCATGAGATCATGACCTGAGCTGAAGTCGGATGCTTAACCAACTGGGCCACCCAGGCACCCCACGCATCTGACTCTTGATTTCAGTTCAGGTCATGATCATGGCTGTGAGATTGAGGCTGCATTCTGGACGTAAAGCCTGCTTAAGATTCTCTCTCTCTCTCTCTCTCTCTCTCTCCCTCTTCCTCTGCCCCTCCTCCCCTGCTTGTGCTCTCTCTCAAAAACAAAACAAAACAAAAAACTGTGTTGGAGTTTGAATGGCAACATAAAAGAATGGTTAATGGCTGTATCACTGCAAGGAAGGTTGACACAGTACAGGGGTAACTGCCACCTCAAGGGTGCACTCTCCATTTGTTCACTAGTAGTAGCCCATACAAAACCTGCAAGAATTCTGAAGAAACCTAAGGAAAATCCTCCAAAGAATGGATGCCTAGGAGCACTCCTAAAGACACAGAGAAACCAGGACACAGACCCCCTGCTGTGAGTCTATTCCCCAGTCAGAATATAGACTTCCTCCCTCCTGCCTCATGAGGCATGCTGTTAGAGTCAAAGGATCCTTGAGTGATGCTCACCTGCCTTTGGCAACAGGCAATGGGGCAGTGGGATGGGTTCATTCATATACATCTACATGTTAAACCAAAGAATAGTGAACCTGAAAATAGCTGTCTTCAGAGAGAGTCCTGCCAGCGTTAAGTAATTTGAGAAAGAACTAGTTCTTCAAATGATTTTCACTTCAGGACTGATTTGGCTGAATTGTGCTTGCTCAGTTAATACACAAATTTCTTCCCTATCATAAGTTGCTACAGATTCAGGAATATACTCTCAAATCAGGTCCTCTCTACTTGTTCACATTTCATAAATTCTTCTCTGGACTAAGGATACCACGTTAGACATGCTGAGGAACCACCTGGTCAGTCTGGCTCATGAATTAAACTGGCCTAGAGGCTAGTTTTGTAGTCATAAAGGAAAACAGCAGATTTCTCTACTTGGTTTATACTGGATTATAGAAATACCACATAAGCCTGGGTGGCTTAGTCAGTTAAGCATCCAATTTCAGCTAAGTCCTCGCTGTCTGTAAATTCAAGCCCTGCATTGGGCTCTGTGCTGCCAGCTCAGAGCCTGGAGCCTGCTTCAGATTCTGAGCCACCCTCTCTTTCAGCCCCTCCCCCACTCATGCTCTGTGTGTGTCTCTCTCTTTCAAAAAATAAACATTAAAAAAATAACATATAGTGGTATCATCACTATGAAGATACTTTAAGATCATCACATAGCGTTTTCTCTTTGACAGTTGATATGTGTTTTCTTGTTCAACTGGTAGCCATGTGCCTTTGGTAGGTAGGACATCTTTGAGCAATAACAACTCCCTGAATTCTTTTGTTTTACAACTAGTGAATTGTATCATTCAAAACAGTCAAATTGTAAACACAGTAAAGGCCACAATGAGACAATTAAAGAGGAAAGGTAAGTCTTATTGTAATTATATAGTCTTACACAAAGAAATAAATTCAATTTAAATTATCTTTTAGGGGGTAGGGGAATGGGCAAAATGGGTATAGGGGAGTGGGAGGCTTGCATGGAACAAATAAGTCACAGGATGAAAGGTACAGCATGGAGAATAAAGTCAAAAGTATTGTAATAGTGTTGTATGGTGACAGATGGTAGCTACACTTTAGGTGAACATATCATCAAGTATAGACTTGTTGAATCACTATGTTGTACACCTGAAACTAATATAACATTTCATGTCAACTATACTGTTAGAGGCTGGTTTTAGGTCACAGGCTTGAGTAATGGAAACCTGAGCAAGTCAAAGGGTCCACAGTGACTACCGAGCTGAATGCACAGACTCATTAAGCCATAGGTCCTAACCAACCAATGGGCTACTTACAACCAGACACAGTTCCTAAGATTACCAAAAAAGGTAAAATTCCATATGTCTCCATATTCCCTTACCCCCCTCTATAACTATAGCTTCTCACCACCTCCTCATGGCAAACGGTTTGTCCTTCGCTGTTCTGTATGCTGCTCCTTTGCAGTGTATTCAATAAACTTTTATCCCTTTTGTTCTGTCTTGGGTGAGTTCTTTCACCACCCCTGCAACCTGCCCCCACCCAATCGGGATGCCCACATACACTTCAAAAAAAAAAAATTAAAAATAAATACATAAAGTAGTCTTTGTTCAGAAAACAAATTATGTTGTAAGCAGTGAAAGGATTTCATGCTTGTATCACATGGAAATGAGTGCTTCACATACTTATTTAATTAATCTAGAAACACAGTTTCTAATCTAGGAACAAAAAGTTGACATTAATTATTTATCTCATGGAAAAATACATGTGGTCATAGATCAGAATATGTAACATGCAACACTGAAAAACTCAAACATTTGCTATTTGGTAAATAATAAAGCAGAATATATTTTTATTATACGGGTTATTATGTGAATTTTATATGTGGCTATAAGCCATTTGAATTATAATTCTCATTCAAGGTACAGTCTTTTCTATTTGATGCTTTATATCTTTCTGTTATCTCCATCATTCTCCATAAATATTTTTACCTCTTGGTGAAACTATTTGAAGGCAATTGTTAATAGGTATGAGGAATTAGAAGGGAAATCTTCAAAGCCAAATATATTGAACAGTTTTCTATACTTCATAGCCTGTGAGAATCTATTACTGAGTAATACCAACCATGTATATAAAATATCAAAATAACCACTAAGATTTTAGTGAGATGGTGACTTTAAATGACAGAGAGTTTTTCTTTCCTTGCTTATTCTCACTTATTCCTACAGGTAAAGTCCCATTAATAAAACAGGAACATGTGTAAATAAAGCATTTATTTATTTATTTATTTATTTATTTATTTTTTAATTTTTTTTAACGTTTTATTTATTTTTGAGACAGAGAGAGACAGAGCATGAACGGGGGAGGGGAAGAGAGAGAGGGAGACACAGAATTGGAAGCAGGCTCCAGGCTCCGAGCCATCAGCCCAGAGCCCGACGTGGGGCTCGAACTCACGGACTGCGAGATCGTGACCTGAGCCGAAGTCGGACACCCAACCGACTGAGCCACCCAGGCGCCCCTAAAGCATTTATTTAAAGGCAATGACTGTCATTCTACTAAAAAAAAAATATTCAAAAGATTCCTAAGAGGAGAGATCCACTTTTTAAAAAATAGTCATAATTTAATGGAATTCTCAATTATATGATTATTATATGGCTGTCCTTTTCTCTTACAGTTCTATGAGGAAAAGTAATTAGCAAGTAGCTTACATTATGCATAATTTGTCTTACAATTATTATAGATGCTCATTCTGTTTAAAATACTTATGGAAGAAGCAAACAACTGATCATGGCCAAGAAAACTAAATACAGGCAACACTGTCTAATTTGAGATTATCTCTCCCCCTTCCCTTATTCTGGCTGTCCAATTACATGACATTTTATGAAACAAAGGAATGGTACTGTTTTGTTCTATTTAAAAATCAAACTGGACTTATGAAAAGCAGAAGGACTCAAATGATTGTCTGAAGGGAAATTTTGGATGACTAAGGCACTTCTATTCTCTGTACTTTCAGTAGAAGGCTGTAAATTTGTAAAACAAAGATTGCTTGAATATTGGGTTAACCACTTCTCTCAGCACCAATCTGGACCTCTATCCATAGTTTTCTTTGCTTCTGAGTCTGATAAACTTGTAGAGTTTAAGGAGTTTACTATAACCCAATCTGGGATATTACACAATCTCTGTGTTTTTTCTTTTAAACTGTCCCTTTTAAGCCATCCTTTCCAGGGCACCCGGGTGGCACAGTTGGTTAAGCATCCGACTCGGGTTAAGCATCCAATTTCTGATCTTGGCTTAGGTCATGATCACACAGTTTGTGAGCCTCACATTGGGCTCTGCACTGATGGTGTGAAGCCTGCTTGGGATTCTGTAGCTCCTTCTTTCTGCCCCTCCCCCGCTTGTGCTCTTTCAAAATAAATAATAAAAATAAACTTTAAAAAATAAATAAAGTAAACCATCCCTTTATTTTAACTCTTTCAAACTATTCTATTTTCACATCTATTTTCTGTTTGACCCAATTACAGTTCTTATTTATTTCCTCAGGAAAAATTCCACTGATAAACCAGGTATACATGTAAAAAAAATATTTATTTAAAGACTTGGACACAGTGCAGCAGTGATGTGATAGCACACAAATATACTGCTTAATAAATGTTTTAATCATTTATATATCAATGAAATGCATTTAGTGAGAAATATCTAGATAAAAGTACCATCCAAAGTTTAGAAAGATGTCTGAAAATCACCAGTGTATTAAGTATAACTTAAGTGAAATAAATATTTTAAGGTTTTTTATACACAATTACTGAATTCTGGATATAGAAAGTATAAGAGAAGTTAGATATTCCACTTCAAAATATTTTCATGAACACAATTTATTTTTATAGATGCTTATGTAATGAGAGATATTTACCTTTTCACCAATTTCTCCTTTGCTGCCTTCAAAACCTTGCTCTCCCTGTAGAAGAGGAATATGGTATATATAATAACGGGAACACTACTTTTAATATACACAATTATTACAATAATAATGATAATGTTTCCAATAACTAATAAAAACCATTTCTAATATGTAAATTTTTAAACCAATATTAACTTAGACAAAATTTAAATATTCCTAAATACTAAAGAGTACAAGCCACACTTTCATTATAGTACGTTCCATGCAATGTCATTTCCATAAACCTGAATTTCTCTATATACTGTACCTTTCTCAGAGGTGTTTTGAGAATTGAATGCATCAACATAGTGCCCGGCACTAAGTTAGCCATTATTGTTATTATTACTATTACCATTTATTTCACTAGATCCAGCAGAAACAGCCTTCTCATGCTCACTTCTATGGAATACCATTCCAATGGGAGCTGTGTGATGAATAAGGGTTCAGGTTTGAACCCCGAGTCCTGGCTCCAGCTCTGACACCAGAGCCGAACATGTTCTTTACCTGGCTCTCAGTCACAGAAAGGGCGTTGGCAGTTGTAGGGCTGCTGGCTTTCAACCACCATAATTATTCCAAAAGGTGTAAGTCTCCTATTCCTCAACTAAAACGCTCTCTGACCCAACAAGCTTATTTTCCCACTTAATTCTGCACAGATACTTATGGTACTGATGTTTGATGCATACATTCAAACAAATATTCATTGAATGCCAAGTACATGTCAGGCACTCCAGACAACACAGCCAGCAAGTGAATGCTGGATATAGGTCATCCTCATCCCTCCACTCACAAGATGCACTCAATAAATGAAATATTTCCTGAGTGCACAGAGATAAGGGATAAAGGGTTTCTTATGTCAAGTTTTTCTATAATGCTGCAACAAGGTGACACTTGACACAATTAAAATTCATGTTAGAAGCGAACTGCCAGGTTTTTACTATACGTATAGTGTCTGTGTATATATTATAAATAATACCTGCAATCAAATATATGTATATGTGTACATGTATACACACACATACATACATGATTAAATTATTATTTCTGCTTCATTTTCCCTTTAAAAGGGTACCAGGAAAGACAATAGATTAGTATTTGGGCATATGTGCCACTGAATATATGGTCTATCTTTACTCGACCATTTTTCCTAAAATATAGACTTTAACTTGATCTGTTAATTCAAGCTGACATCGAAGCTGCTACACCCCCCAGTACATCAGTCACAATGTCAGCATGATGCAGCCACCACAAACAGCTGCTGGAAAGTCCAAAACTATTTCCCAGTAGATAAATCTGCACATCCCTTGGCTTGCAGCTCAACTCACAGAGGCAGCACATGCTGTATCAATGGGTTTTGTCTAGAGTTGCTGTGAAGAAATTCAGAAGCTTGCCATTTTATCGCTGCCAGTTCAATCTTATTATCTTTATCAAGCCAAGTAAGGGAAGTTTTTTCAAACACTGTAACTATAAATAAATGCACATCTTTTTTTTAAATGGAAATTTTTAGCTACAGAGAAAAACCTAGATGCAGTAGTAACTTCTGACATCTTGCTGCTAAGACCTGTAAAACTTTCAGAGCATAGAAATGATATGGTTGGCTGGGGTGGGCATCTAATATTGCATTAGTAATGCTCTCCCCTGTGGTGAGATTATCTGAGTGGTATCATGACAGCTGGCCCCACCTGAAGTGGCTCCCCATCCCTCCAGGAAACTGGAATAGACCAGTCTCTGTGCTTCCAGCAATGCTGGTCACACTCCTTTCCAGGAGGAGAGAGTCCTGGGACAGGTACAAGTGAAGTTCACCTTGGTAAAGAGAAATATAGTAGGCACAGAAACAAGCAGCCTAGTCAAGGCAAAAATCTTTATTATGAGTTTGTTATTCTGAAAGATATTTTTTGAAGAGGTTAGTTGTAGCATCTTTGTAACATTTAATATTTTATGTCAGTGTAACTATTATGTTTAGCCAACCTGGGAAATACAAAAAGAAGATAAATAAGAAAGAACCAAATACAGTCAAAGGTGGTAAAAATTATTCCGCTCTTCATTTTAGACGCTAGTAACAGTGAAAACACAATCAGAGCAGCTCTGTACACTCCACTGGCCCCCAGAAAGCATGATCATTGACTTCTCTGGAGAAGCATGTTGCTAAAGCTCTCTCTTAGAGTGATTCCTTTGAAAAGGGATTACTTCCATGGGTTCTCTTTGAAAGACCGATTAGTGGCTTTCTAAGAGCCTTTCAGGGAATTAAGTTTCATCAAATAAACTTTCTGAGTCTTCGCTATACTACATGCAGATTCAATTTTTAAGATGTTAAATTCTTAATTTCTATAAAACATTCAAAAACTCTTTACCTTTTGACCAGGTAAGCCTGGAACTCCATGCAAACCATTTTCACCCTACAAGATGTATAGAAAATAAATTTTATTAGCAAAAAACAAATGAATAAAGAAATTTTTGCAGTCTTTAAGAATTAGTTCTAGCTTGGTGGGGAAAGGTAGCCTAATACTGAACATCTATCACATTCAGGGGCTTTTTATCTATCCCTCCTTATCTTACAACTATAGAGTTAGTACTTCAATTTTACAAAATAAGAAAACAGTCTTGGGGGGTTTGTGGAGCTCAGTCAAGTGTCTGACTCTTGATTTTGGCTCAGTTCTTGACCTCATGGTTCATGAAATTGAGCCCCACATCAGGTTCTGTGCTGCAGGCATGGAGCCTGCTTGGGATTCCCTCTGTCTCTGCCTCTCTCTCTGCCTCTCTCTCTTTAAAAATAAATACATAAACCTAAAAAAAGAAAATAAAGAAAACAGAGTCTCTGAGTCATGCTCAGGGTCACCCAACTTGTGGCACTACCTGAGATTTCAATGAGGTCTCTCTAACTCCACAGCTATTTAGTACCCCTTATTTCATGTTCTCTTTTCAAACCTCTGGACATAATATTAAAGCCTGGAATAGGATTTCTATGGGCCAGGAACTGTTCTCACAACAAATCTATTGGGTAGATAGATTATGATAATCTTACAACAGATGATCACACCATCCTACACAAAATAGGAGATAGAAATGGAATTTGAACACATATACTTCAGCTCTGTGCACATAGCCACATCCCTACACTGTCTCATGGAAAAGATTTAATTCTGGCTTGTAAATGATCTCATATAAAAACTGAATACATCTATACATCTATTATAGATATGTATCACATCTATTATAGCAATAGACATACAGATATGTATGTAAACACGTGTATGTCTGTGTATATTTGCATATATAAAACTCATATCCATTGATTGCCTTTAAATCAATTTTGAAGACAAACCCAATCCCATTTTACTTGAAAAATTGCTTATAAGAATTTTTAGTTCTTTACATTCATCTGGTTCCTTTCTTGGGTAAAAAGGTTCTCAGCATTACTGGAATTCATGGGTCATTTCTTTGACAAGCGTGGTTTGTAAACAGCACACCAGCTAGAATGAGATATTCCTGGGAGGATGTACACATTCTCAATGGGGGCTTAGGAATTTTTCTGCTTATAGGAACTGACTTGACTCCTGAGTTTGCAGGTTGAGGCAGCTCAAAATAATTTAAAAATTCCATTGATCTACTTTATTTCTAGAAAACATTTATAAGTAATTTATAAGACAACAATTTTTCAGCATTACCTAGAATGAAGTTAGATATCATTTCTTAAAATGATATAAAAGAAAAAAATTACATCTTCAAACTTTAAAATAGCAATAATATATTCTAAATCTAAAGAGAAAATTATTATTTCATTAATTAATATATTTTGGAAAGGTTTAGTCATTTATAACAGAGTTGTACCACTATATACAGACACACATATTTTAAAGTCTAGGGCTGTTCTTAGATTAAGTTATCTAAGTTTTTCACAGTAGAACTGCTATCATCAAAAAATATACTAAACAGTAAAGGCAAAATTTTGCTGCTAAGTGTAATTAAGTGTTGAAGCATCAATAAAATACAATGTACTTACCTATGTAATAAGCATATTTCTATTCTTTAAAACATTTTTATAGTTCTAGACCTCGGGCACTATTATACAAATATATTAGAAACTTCCCATCTCATTTGATAAAGTGACAGTAAAAGCACATTCAGTATTTGACACCAGGGAACATTCTGTGGAAATTGAGCTTCAGTTACTCATCGCAGAAGTATGTCCACTTGTCCATAAGGAGCAGAATTAGTTTCATCGGTTGGTCTAATATAATGTTTTATATCATATTACAAGTTACACATCATAACAAGATATGGCATGTAATCCAGCAAAGTACACTGATACAGTATACACTGCCAAAAATACTTTTTTGGGGAAAAAAAAGTAGTGACAGTATCTACTCTCTTTCTTTGTTTAGAGCCCACTGCTATGTACTATGTGTTCCAAGTACTAGCACCTAAAGTCACTTCTGGCACATGTCAGTTTAGGGCTCCACCCAGAAACACTGCTAACTGGATACCAAAAATCGCTAAAACTGTGATATCAAGCTGTATTTCTCTCTTTAATGGACACCGATTTCATGATTATTGCAGTTAAAATGTTGTATTTTCCTACGGTCAGTGTTCACTGGTCCCCACTCTTTCCTGACTAGGAATTTGTTTTGTAAACCTAATCCTAAATTCCCAGATAATCTCAGGGATACCAACTGATTATTCTCCCAGGAAAAACTCAGTTTCACACACCAGTAGGTACACGATTTTCAGATTGGGAGTGGATACTGTTGAAGCTTAAAGTTTGCAAGACTGGTATTTAGAAACCTTTTTATTTTCTTCTCGCTGATTTTCTTGAAGTTATCAGAGATAAGCCATTTTGAAACTTTTAATAATTTTAAATCATTTGTTATTTTTCTAGTTCTTAAGGGATAAATTAGTATATTTGTTTTTGTTCATATCCAACCCCCCCCCCCAAAAAAAAAGATTTGTTAAGTAGCATAAAAACTAAATACTATATCTAAAACCTAATGCAGCTTGAGGTCAAATGGGATTCTACCGAGCAAATAAATGCCTACCTAAAACTACTGGATGGGTGGACATTAGCTGCTTTTTCTGGACTCTTGCTGTTCCTCCTTCCTCCCAGTCTCAGCAGAAACAAAGAAATAAGAAGTTTCTCTCTTGGCTTCTGATCAATACTTCAGTGCATTTTTGAGAGAAAATTACAATCAATGTTTCTCATAGCTACCAGAATGTTCCAAACTTGTTTCTGAGGCATAGACTTTCTATTATAGGTTTTTCCAACAAAGGATCTGTGTCCTTTTCTTGTTACAAATTCAAAGTACAGAAGGACAAGTGAATGAATATGTGTAATACAAAGCAGGGCCAAATCTAACATTGCTGCTGACAGCAGTGTTGCCGTGTTATTACTGTAATGCATAGCCGATCTTCAACTTCACAGAGCAATCTAAAGCACCCTTTCCAGAATTCAAAGTAAAACCTCTTTGGGAAGCTTTTGGAAAAAACTTAGGTGTGATTTAGGGCCAGCTGGTGGCTTTCTGAAAAAGTGATCAAAGGATTTCATTTTACCTCCTTTTTATCACTGCACATTTCCCTGAAGTAAGCACAGCTAGGCATAAAAGATAAATTATTAGTTTTCCTGATTCCTTTGACATTGGAATCTATGTCTTTTCTTATTATGCAGGAAATACAAGTTGTCTGAAGGACACTTGATAAGAAATCACATTCCCCAGGGCTATAGTTTATAAACCTAGTCCCAAAGAGACCAAGCAAAGAAAAGCAGATTAAACAAGTAAATGGAAATTTGCTTGTAACTACATGTAAGCCCAGAAAATTGAAAGTTATATACTATGTTGTGGTGATTTTTTTTTTTTTTGTTTTGGTTTAAAAAGTTGGGTATCCACACTCTGATGTAAAAGTCTGCACTGTTGGTGGGAATGCAAACTGGTGCAGCCACTCTGGAAAACAGTGTGGAGGTTCCTCAAAAACTTAAAAATAGACCTACCCTATGACCCAGCAGTAGCACTGCTAGGAATTTACCCAAGGGATACAGGAGTACTGATGCATGGGGCACTTGTACCCCAATGTTTATAGCAGCACTCTCAACAATAGCCAAATTATGGAAAGAGCTTAAATGTCCATCAACTGATGAATGGATAAAGAAATTGTGGTTTATATACACAACGGACTACTACGTGGCAATGAGAAAGAATGAAATATGGCCCTTTGTAGCAACGTGGACGGAACTGGAGAGTGTGATGCTACGTGAAATAAGCCATACAGAGAAAGACAGATACCATAGGTTTTCACTCTTACGTGGATCCTGAGAAACTTAACAGGAACCCATGGGGGAGGGGAAAGAAAAAAAAAAGAGAGAGGTTAGAGTGGGAGAGAGCCAAAGCATAAGAGACTCTTAAAAACTGAGAACAAACTGAGGGTTGATGGGGGGTGGGAGGGAAGGTGGGTGATGGGTATTGAAGAGGGCATCTTTTGGGATGAGCACTGGGTGTTGTACGGAAACCAATTTGACAATAAATTTCATATATTTAAAAAAATTTTTAAAAAAAGTCTGAGATGTGGGGTGCATGGGTGGCTCAGTCGGTTGAGCTCCTGACTCTTGGTTTCAGCTCAGGTTGTGGGATTGAGTTCCACAATGAGCCCTGTAATGAGCCCCGTGTGAAGCCCTGTGTGAAGTCCTGTGTAGAGCCCCACATGACTCTGTGCTGGCTTGGGAGCCTCTCTCGCTCTCTCTCTGCCCCTCTCCCTGCTTGCATGCACACATGCACTCTCTCTCTCTCTCTCACACACACACACTAAGAAATAAAAAACATTTTAAAAAAAGAGTCTGAGATCCTACTAAAATACTGTTTCTATATTTAAAATTTTAACGTGGCCCATCATTTCATTCTACAGTACATTTTCCAGTAACTTAATCTCCTTTACAAATATAGTATACACTTGGAAATATATCAGTATTATCCTACTAATTAACTCATTTTATTAAGAGAAAATTTACCTAAATTGAATGTTGAGCGAAATAGCTGGAAGAAACATCGAAATGGAATGCCAGAATTCTGGCATGAAAACCAATAAAAGAGGCAGCTAAAAGTAAATCTGATTTTGATTTTGTGTATCACTAACTTGGCCTCTATGTTTCCAACTATACATCTGCTTTACTCAGGATGTAATCTTCAAAAATTGAATTTTTATGGTTCTTAAATTGTTGCCACTCAACGAAGCATTTCAGGAAATAGAATATACACCTTTTTTTTTTTTTTTTCAGACATCTCATCCAATCTAAGTCTTTTATTTCAGGGAGGATTATTTTTTCCTTCTATTTTCTTGGACTTTATTCCAAGAAGCAAATCATCAAGTTAAAAAACTGTATACCTTATAGGGTTTAAAACTTCAAACTTTTTGAATTAGTCATATGTATTTGATCTTTAATGCAGCAAACACATGGGGATATATTATCATATTAATGTTCAGGATAAGGCAAATTTATATCATTCTTAACCATAAAATGAGTGAGATCCTATTATTACTTATTCTTATGGGTCATTTCAAAGAAGGGAAAACCAGCCCACTTAAAGGCAATATATGGTTGATACATGTCTTAATCATAGTAATGTAAATATGGGGAGTTAGTAGTAGCTGAACCCAACATCTACCGTCTCAAAAACTATTAACCTGAATGTACATGTTTGGGGACACAAGTATACGCAAGTGCACATACTTAGAAAATGAGCAGGATGGGCAGTCTTTCACATAGGGACAAGAATAAATTCATACCTTTTTATTCACCACCTCCGTCAAAACATTTGTCGAGGTACTGACTCTACTGAAAACTTCAGTAGTCAGACACTTTTGCTGTTTAATTTGTATTTTGGAGAGCATAACAAAACAACTCTTTATGCAAATACTGCAATAATGCTTTCTGAAGTCAAATTAACCTTCCCCAAATTTCTGCCCACTAGTGTTTTTTTTTTAAGTTTATTTATGAGAGAGACAGAGAGAGACAGAGAGAGAGAGAGACAGAGACAGAGCATGAGCAAGAGAGTGGTAGAGAGAGAAGGAGACATACAATCCAAAGCAAGCTCCAGGCTCCAAGCTGTGGGCACAGAGCCTGACACAGGGCTTGAACCCATGAACCACGTGATCATGACCTGAGCCCAAGTCAGATGCTTAATGGACTGAGCCACCCAGGCACCCTTCTGCTCATTAGTGTTATATTACAAAGGAAAAATCTCTTATTGGTCTTATGTATGACATCCCTTTGTGTCACTATCAAGCCTATTCAGTAAACCAATAATTTTTCAAATGATAGTTTGGAGTCCCTTAATATGTTAGTTACTGTTTTCTGGGTGCACATTGGTCAGCCAATATATCTTTTAAAATATGGAACTCAGAATTCAGCACATCACTCCAGAAATGATCTCACCACATAGAATAAAAACAGGAGGGTCACACACACCCACACACACACACACACACACACACACACACACACACTTCTTGTTCTGGATACTATATAGTACTTATATTAACACAACTTGTTTTTTTAAAGTTGAATTGCTTAAGTATACACTGAGCTTGTAGTCAACTACAACCATTAAGTTTTTCTTTTGAGGGAATATATCTTACAACCCTTTTATAAATTGATAGAATGAAAATTATACCGAGTTATTAAAATTAAAAAAAAACAAGAAAACAAGTAACTTTGAAATTATTTGGACAGGTAAACAACTCTTTCCATATCTAACAAAGTTAGGGAACTGGGCGTTGGACAATGTTGTAGAGCCCACTAAAAATCTGGGCTCCTATGTACCTGTGATGATTTTTTTAAGTGGATTTGTCAAGAACAAGTGTTTTGGATTTCACTATATTGTGAGATGAGTTATAAAACAGTATTTAAGTAAACTCAAAGCTTCATAAAAGTACTAGGGAAATAGAAGACATTTAATGTGAATCATCTCCTGAAATACCCAAAGTGTAGTAACTGACATCTGAATCAAGCATTCTAACAAGTGAAAGATGATGTAAGATATAAAGAGAAGGAAAGTGTCATCAGTAAGCCCCTAATTGAGGTCAGTGAGATACTAGTAAGTGCAAACTATTTCCTGTCCAAAGTATTCCTCATGATGAGTAATTTATAGTTCTACTCCATATCAATTACTTCTAGTGGAGCTTAAATGCACTTCGCACTAGCGAAGTCATTGGTTATTTATCTTTAGCCCTGAGGTAAATCGTTGTGAAGATATGGAGAAAGAATATGCCTTAGCAATGTTGTAAGAAAGTCAGGAGAATTTTTTCAAACCTTATTTGGAAAAAAAGAGAGCATGATAACTTCTTCAGGTTTATGCTTGGAAGAGAAGAAAGAACATAGTTTCTCCAAGAGAAAATGGGAAACAAATTCTGTAGTTGCACACACTTCTATTAGATTTCACTCTAGGAAGCAACATCTGCAAGCTTTGCTAGGTAGATAAGAGATTTTCCTACCTTCCTATTTCCCTGAAGCGTGCTTTTGCGGAAAGTACAGAAGACTTGTACTGAAGCACCACTGCCTTTTCCAACTACCCCTCAGCACAGTTTTCTAACAATCATCTTCAATTTATTTTCTCTATTGGCCTGGGGCTAAGTCCACTTGAGTTCTGAATAAATCAACAAACATTTATCTAGAATCAATCAGGTGCCATATGCTGGGTCAAGTGCTGCAGTTACAGGAACAAGACCTTGTTCTCCTGGATCTCACAGTAGAGATAAAGACACAAACTATGCTGATAATGTAAATAAAATACTATGTGAGCAGAGTGAAGGGGCTGTTAATTCGTCTTGTGTCAACGAGACTTTAGCAAGAAGATGTAATTTTTCTTGAGCTTTGAATCTGGTAATGTGTGAAAATGCAGTGATGGTCGAAGCGAAGAAAGGTACCAATCATCTGTGATCATGCTCTCAAATCCTCTACTTAGTATCTAACAAGTTCATTCGGTACCTTACACTGGCTATGTCTGTTTCCTTTAGACAGAGACGCTTTTAGAAAACTCTAATCTGAAATTATAGATGTCTTTATCAAATACCATCTACCCCTTTAAATAAAGAATAAAATAATTAGCCACTAAACTATGCAGAGAAACAGAGACCGTGTGATCTTTCTATGGCAATATTTTAATATTTATGTGCTAGATTCTCATAGTGCATTAAACCAAGTAGGAACATCAGCAGACTAAGTTCTTGAAATCTGGCTGTTTAGCAAATAAAAGTCAAGTGCCTGGGTGCCAGATCCACTGCATGTGTTGAGCTTGTCATCCATCTGTTGTGTTCTCTGCCAACTGCTCTTCTTGGGGTGTGAGTGGAAGGCATTAGAAGGGAATAAGAAACCATTAAGAAATAAAATCAACTGCAGAGTGAGCAAGTTTCTTTTTCTTTTTCCTGTCCTTCTATTCCCTCTGTCATTCTCAGGTTTCTGCTTCTTACTGCTATATTGAATCAAAATAATGCCTACAAATAAGACAATGAAATGAGGATTATTCCATGTAAAGGTGATAATTTTTCACTGATAATTCAAGTATCATCCTTGTAACTTTAATAAGTGAGACAACAGTAGGTTGACAAAACTGTTTTAATGTGACCATTTTTTCTATGAATACTGGTTGTGATAAGAAGTCTAATCCTATGTCCAGATTTGACTGTTTCATTTGCTGAAGAATTTTCTGAAATACAGAAGTATATAGATGATTCTCAGTTTAAGAGGTATTTTCTCTAACATGGCTCATACTTGTTTTGTAAATTTGACAAGTTCATAGGAAGGAAATATCCCATTGTTAGAATAAAGGTGAATTGCCCTTTCTTTCTTTCTTTCTTTCTTTCTTTCTTTCTTTCTTTCTTTCTTTTTCTCATTTAGTGTTTTGATTCCTACAATAAATTGTCTCATACAAATAGGTGTTTTAACTATTTTTTTTAAACTTGGGAAGACTTCTGAAATTAATATTAATTCTAAATTTCAATGGGAAATGAGGTGAAACCAGGTAATACAGATAGAAAGCCAAATAGCTTTAAAAAATTCTCTAGCTTTTCCAATAAACACCTGTAAGTTTCTGAGTCTCTAAGGCATGAATGCTACATCTGGAGCAGGGCTGTCTCAGGGTTCATTACAATTCACAATAGCTACTGGCCTTGTCTGCACTTTCATAAATGGTAACATCATCTGCCTTTATTTCCTGAAGCTGAGGTCTTCTCATAAAATGTCTTTTTAAGGGAAAGATCAAGATTCAGAGATTGCAGTCATTTCATTTCATTTTCCAACCCAAAAGGAATACAAAGGCAGATAGACAGTGGGTGTGCCCAGCTCAATCTCGCCCCACAGCAGCAGAGACTGGGGGCTCCAGAGTTCATGACAAAAAGTGCCTCACACAAAGGTCTTCGGTATGAGAATAGTTAGCCTGGCTGTTTTTAAGTCATGTAACTTGGCAACTCTCTCATCACATTATCAGATATACTTCTTCTTTTTTTTTAATTTAATTTAATTTTTTAATTTACATCCAAGTTAGCATATAGTGCAACAATAATTTCAGGAGTAGATTCCTTAATGCCTCTTATCCACGTAGTTACAAATGGCAAGATTTCATTCTTTTTTTATCAGATATACTTCTTAAGTGCTTTAATGCATATGGCTTTTTATCTCTAGAAGTTCAATATTTTTTTAAAAAACTCATCATGCTAAATTAAACACTTTTGTTTCTGATCAAAAGAATATATAATAAATGTATGACCAAAAGTAATTTATATTGTATATACCTATTTATATAATTACATATCAAAAGCATATTTCATAGAGAACATAAAGAGAATTTTCTAGGCTAGCTGTTGAGGTAAGGTAATCTGGAGAGCGTGGCCATGATTGGTCTGCAGGGGTGGGTGTGCAGGGCAGATAAGGATCTCCAGACAGTCCAGGTATGGGAATTTTAAAAGCTTATTTCAAATATAATTTTGAAATTGAAAACAAAACAAAATAAAATCATGTTGTCTTCATAATACTTATTTTGGAAGGTAAAGTTAAACAAAATACTTTCATTTGGTGAAAAAACATATGATGATTTTATTTTGGTGGATACAATTTTCTTAGGGTGGGAGAGTCAGAATCTCTCCGGCTGGGTAGACTTTAAAAGAGGTCCATGGATGTAAAGAGAAAGAACACAGCCCTCCCTGCAGCAGAATTTAGGAAACTCTCTCTACAGTTCCCTCTCCAGGCTGTAGGCAAATGAAGTTAAGATCTAATTCAGAACTGTCTGTGCAAAGGGAATGTATATACTTGAGGAGCTATCAAGATGAGATGATACGGTGAAGGTGTAAGAGCTATGAACGCATATGGGTAAGATTTAAATTCTGGCCCACTACCTGTTAGCTATGAAACTTTGGGGAAGTTTTTATACTTTCTTAGTTTCTTAATCTGTGAAATATGGATGATAATGAATCTTACCTCAGAGATTCTGTGAGAAATGAATAAAACAATGCAAAGAAGTCCCTTGACAGTGTTTAGCACATAATAATTGAGTAAATGGCTATTATTGTTATTATTGTAAAAGGATATGCTCATACGTATTTCAGTTAAAAAAATTTTTTTTAACGTTTATTTATGTTTGAGACAGAGAGAGACAGAGCATGAACGGGGGAGGGGCAGAGAGAGAGGGAGACACAGAATCGGAAACAGGCTCCAGGCTCTGAGCCATCAGCCCAGAGCCTGACGCGGGGCTCGAACTCACGGACCGCGAGATCGTGACCTGAGCCGAAGTCGGACGCTTAACCGACTGAGCCACCCAGGCGCCCCCGTATTTCAGTTAAATAGAAAATTAATTGGTTTGCTAACATGAAAATTTAATTTGCTTTTAGAGGTCAAAATTATCTAAAATATGTGTGACTTTCAACATTTTTCACTAAATGTATTTTGAATAAATAATATAAATTCCCTCAAATGAGTTCTACTTTAGTTTCAAAGTAAGCCTAAACTTAGAATAATAGAATCATCAAACTATTTTCTTTTAAAATTATATCTATTTACCAAATAGATATACTTTCCCCCTGCCCCCATTATCTGCAAGGAATACCTTCCAAGACCTAAAACCACAGATAGTATCAAACCCTATATATACTGTCTTTCCCTACACATACACATCTATGATAAAGTTTAATTTATAAATTAGGCACAGTAAGAGATTAACAAAATAACTGATAATAAAATAGAACAATTATAACAATATTCTTAATAAAAGTTATGTGGATATGATCTCTCTCTCTCTCTCAAAATATCCTATTGTACTGTACTCACCCTTCTTGTTGTCATGATGTGAGACCATAAAATGCCTATGTGATGAGATGAAGTGAGGTGAATGACGTACTGTTAGGCTACTACTGACCTTCTAACCAGGACCATCTGTTCCAGATTGCAGTTGACCACTGATAAGCGGAGACTTCTATATTTATAGATCAGGCACTGAGCTGCCACTTTTATGAATAATCTCATTTAATCCTTAAGACAAAACTATAAGTAGATACAATATAATGCCTATTTTAAAAAAGAGAAAACTTAGAAGAAACCAAGAGACATTCCCTAAAATTAAAAAGTGAGGATTGGAGCTGCAATTCAAACATAGGCCATCTAACTCTGGATAGTTAGTATCTGAATGGCACAACAGTGATGGCTATCGTTTATTGCATACCTACTCTGTGGGAAAAAAAGTCATTTTCATGAAAGTTTTCTTAGTAAAATAAACATTTTAGGAACAAATTATAAGTAAGTAAGCAAACAGAAAATTGGTTTTAGCAGTTAGGTTCTGTATTTATTCAACTTTTACTATCACATTATTAGGATTAAGACGGCTAGAAAATAATTATTCCTATTTTTAAAAAGTATCCCCACTTCTCAGAAAACATATTTAACATATATATGTGAAATAGAGAATAAGGTAATTTTTTGTTTGAAATATTCAAATAGCTAATACAAGAATGCTTTGACTGGTATGTTTGAAGGTAATACTGTGGGCAGGATTTGCTCCCAGTATCCATATCTTCATCTCATTTTCCACCACATACCATGATGAGTTGTGAGCACGTGTGTTCATATGTGGGTGCATGCATATATGTATGGGTGCATGCATATGTGATCTTATGCATTAAGTGTTTTACTTGTCAGTGGAAATTAGACCATCCAATTTACTCATTTTGACTGACAGTGGCTTCTGTCCAACCATGCTTCCCAGAAGTCACCAGTGACAAATAACTAATGATACTTGCTGTGCTGGCATAAATGTATAGGGGACAGTTATTTGTTTGCAGTGTGTTGGCTATACGGTTGTACATATAAGTTTAGAATGCCTAGTGCAAGTCTACATAAGGTGATGAGTATTGGAATCATAAAATAACCTAATTAAATGCTAAAGTTCTTCATTCTCCATGACTTGACATATCCCATAAATTGATTTCATAATATAGTGTTGTTTAGTGTACTATTTTTCTCCTGGGCCTCAGAAGAAACTAATAGTTTGTTCAAAGCTTTGACTTAAAAAATTTACTGCTATCACCTAGCCAAACTTCAAGGTGTAGGTCTGTTTTAGAATAATAGGATTTATATGCAAATCACTTAATTTATTATGGTATCACACTGGATGTAAGTATAAAGTGTAGCTAAAATACAAATTCTATTCTACACTGCTCAGAATATGCTTCACTGCATTAACATAAATCAGCTTTCTAGTTTAAATAGTAAACCTTAAAAAATTAAGAAAGTTTTACTTTGAGAATATCATACCAGAGATATATGTTCTATGGCACTTTGCATATGTTCTTGTTCCAAGTGAGAAAACTCATCTTTTTTTTTTTTAATTTTATCTTTTAACAGAACCCTTAAGCATTTCTACTTCTAAGAAAAAGAGCCTGAAAGAAGTACAAATGCTGAGAAGAAGAATCAAAGTTAAGCCTGGGGATGCTATATGAATAGTCTGGGAGATAAGTATGAGTCACATTAAGCCAGATGTGGGAGATACAGTTCTGAGAATACATCATACTTTAAGAACTAATAATTTTCTTTGGAAGTTTACTCAGAAAAATCAATCAAGTTATTTTCATCTTACAACAATGGAAGTATTTTTACCTCAAATATAAGTGCTCATCTTCACAACTATAACTTTAAAACTTTTAAATTTTAAAAATTAAGAAAAATTGACATATCCTTACTGGAGTCAATATTTAAAACTTATTAGGCATGCCATTAGATAACATAGTAGCTTTGTTGTCATGTTTATTCTGTACATATTCATTAGTTATTTTATTTTTAATTTTTAAAAAAAATTAATATTTATTTATTTTTTGAGAGAAGGAGAGACAGAGCACAAGCAGGGCAAGGGCAGAGAGAGTGGGAGCCACAGAATCTGAAGCAGGCTCCAGGCTCTGAGCTGTCAGCACAGAGCCTGACGCGGGGCTCAAACTTACGAACCATGAGATCATGACCAGAGCCAAGGTCGGATGCTTAACTGACTGAGCCACCCAGGCGCCCCTCATTAGAGTTATCTTAAATAAATGGTAACCTGTGGATTATGGAAGCGAGAAAAACACTCTTCAGGTGACATTTCTTCACTTAAGAATGCTGCATCCCTTTAACAGGTGAATTAAGTGACAAGATAGAAACAGACCCGGTACCACCAGTGACTCTGATCTTGAGGACAGGCTATGGTCAAAGAGTCGTGATTCTATGGATACTGGTATTAGTCACTGAGGAGAGTCTCTGAAGATGCATGAAACCAGGATCCAATAGCTAAGTGTAGTCTGATACCATGTTTAACGCCATTGGAAGCTGCATGAATTCTGTCTGTGAGGCTCTAAGAGCAACTCAAATAAACTAGACCCAAAGAAAACTGCTTGTAGAAACAAAGCGTATTTGCTAGGACAATCTGCACTGGTTTTAGAACACCATTGATACAGCTTCCCTTTAATCACATTATTTTTTTTATTAAGTTTTTCATTTTAATTCCAATATGGTTAACATACAGTGTTATATTAGTTTCAGGTATAAAATATAGTGATTCAACAATTCTATATATTACTCACTGCTCATCATGATGTGTACTCTCCCTTCATCTATTTCTCTAATCCCACCACCACCTCCCCTCTTGTAACCATCTGTTTCTTCTCTATAGTTAAGAGTCCATTTTTTGTGTTGTCTCTTTTTTTCTTTGTTCATTTATTTTGCTTCTTAAATTGTGCATATGAGTGAACTCATATGGTATTCATCTTTCTCTGACTTCTTTTGCTTAGCTTTATATTCTCTAGATCTATCCATGTTGTTGCAAATGGCAAGATTCCATTCTTTATTATGGCTGACTAATGTTATATTTACATATATATATACACATATACATATATATGTATATATATACATACACACACATATATGTATATACATATGACACTTCTTTATCCATTTTTCACATTAGCTTTTAAGTTCCCTGGAGACAGTGTCTTCACATAGACACTGAAGCTCACTGATTTTGTGAGACTGACTGCATCACCATTTCAACCAAATGGACTCCAAGGGCTGAGGCTTCCATTTCCCAGAATTACTAGGCTCAACCAGTTAATTAGTAGCTGGTATATGTCTTTATATTCATTGAAGTTTTACTTTAATTGTAGTACAGATCATCACATTAAATTCTTTCTATAAATTTGAGCTTCTAGGAAAATAAACAAAATCTTTAGTTCTGAGTAGTGTTTGTCTCTGCAACACTACATCTTGCTCCAGTTCCTTCACTCTGCCAAAAATGTCCTCTCTTTTCTAAGAAATTATGTATTGCAGAGAATTGCTTAGCTTGCATATTTAACATTCCAGCCTGTTACTTTCTTACTGTCATGGCCCTTGATTGATATTATTTTGACTGATTTGAGCCTGTTCATTACTTTATCTAGTTCTTGTACTGAATTCAGTCTGTTGACAGCACCTTTTAGGAGCTGAGAGCCTCCTCCACAATCAGTAGCAATTTACACCTGGTTTTCACCAATAGGATCCAAGAGATGTCACTTTGGAGTAATGAAATTAATGGTATTTTAAACAAATCTTAGTAAATTCTATTCTTTCTTTTTAAATTTTTTTTTTAACGTTTATTTATCTTTGAGACAGAGAGAGACAGAGCATGAACAGGGGAGGGTCAGAGAGAGGGAGACACAGAATCTGAAACAGGCTCCAGGCTCTAAGCTGTCAGCACAGAGCCCGACGCGGGGCTTGAACTCACGGACCGTGAGATCACGACCTGAGCTGAAGTCGGACGCTCAACCGACTAAGCCACCCAGGCGCCCCGAGTAAATTCTATTCTAATAGAATAAATAGAAATCTATTTAGAATAATTCTATTCTAAAGTATTCTATTCTAAAGTATTCCAGGAGAATGTTATCCTGCTTCCCCATAATTTACTGTATAAAATTATATCAACTTTACTTCCCATTGTAAAGATGTCCAATGATCTATAATCTATTTTATAGTCCAAGTACTCCAGTGATTCTGCACTTGGCTTAAACAAAGTTCCTATATTCAAAGTAATTCAAAAAATCTCAGTGATCTGAAATCCAAAAAATCTGATTATTATTATGGTGGAATAACTGTATAAAGCAAATTTTGACTAGGGGCAATCTCCTTAGGAGATAGATGACTGAGTCGTATTCTGTAGAGGAAAAAGCATTTTGAAGGAATTAGACTTTTGAATAAATGTTTACTTCTGAAGAGTCTGCAATTAATGTCATCAGTAAGCTTAGTTAAAAAGAGAATAGCAGTGGGGGTGCCTGGGTGGCTCAGTCAGTTAAGCGTTCAACTTCATCTTAGGTCATGATCTTTCAGGCCATGAGTTCAAGCCCCGTGTCGGGCTCTGTGCTGACAGCTTGGAGCCTGGAGCCTGCTTCGGATTCTGCGTCTCCCATTCTCTCTGCCCCTCCCCTGCTTGCACCCTGTCACTCTATCTCTCTCTCAAAAAATAAATAAGCATTAAGACAAAATTTTTTAATAAAAAAAAAGAGGATAGCATCCCAAATAAATATTAGGTCGTGGCAAGGTATCATTCCACAAAGATTTTACTGAGTCTAATAATTATTTATACTACTACAGGAAGAGTAAGGAAAATTGCATATGGGGCTGAATAATTTCTAAAATGAAAAAGCAGCAGCAATGAAGCAGTCAGCTCTCAGACACATTTAAGAAGGACTCAAAAACTATCTGACAATTTCTGGACCTTCCCACCACTTCAGCTTCAGGTACTCCTGTGACAACTGTACGTTAATAACCACAGGGTCAAGGCCTTCTGGATAATGAGGCACAATGGAGTCACTTGATAATTAGTGCAGCTAAAACAGCTACATAAACCTTTCCTAAACTTACTGTACTGAAGAAGAACATTTTCTTAGCATCAACATGTGACACTTTAATAATTAAGCGTTTAAGTTATGTGTGTATATGCCTACATACACACTCAGAAATCATGAAAAATAAGACAAACTAATTGCAGTTTAATTTACAAACATAACAATTTCAAAGTTTCTATAAAAACTGAACAAATATACAGAATGAATAAGTCACAGGAATAAAAGGCACAGCATGGGGGAATAGTCAGTGGTACTGCAATAACGTACGGTGACAGACGGTGGCTACACTGGCAGTGAGCACAGCATAACCTATAGAATTGTTCAATCACTATGTTGTACACCTGAAACTAATGTAACACTGCATGCCAATTATACTCAAATAAAAAATGTATAAAACAAAATTGAACTTAAATAAGATGCTGAATGGCCACACTAACCTCTTGTGAGTAAATTCATCATGCAGAATTATCTTTACAGTACTAAAAAAGACAATGTGAAAAATCAACCATTTTAGGAGATAAATACTATATTTATAGCATTTTATTGATGGATCGACATATCTCTTGTATTTTTATTTATAACATCTCGTGTGGTACTATATTTTTAAATGTTTAATTTATGTCTACAGTGAAATATGTATGAAAAGATACTATAGCATAACATAAAATAATGAAACTAAGAAGCTTTGGGGCTCTTGTAATAATGGGAAATGTTCCAGAGCAGGGGTCAGCAAGTTTTTTCTCCAAAGGACCAGACAGTAAATATTTTAGACTTTGTAGGCCATCTGATCTCTGCCACACTTACCTACCACTGCCAGGTGGCATAAAAACAGCCTAAGACAATATGAAAACAAATGAGTGTAGTTGTGTTCCACCACAACATTAATCACAAAATCATACACTGGGAGTTTTTGACAGCCTGCTACAGGGCCATAGTTTGCTGACCTCTTAACAATCAGACTTATTCTGTATATTTTCTCTTCCTATCTGGTACAACCTTTTAAAACAGCCACACTATCCACAATAGCCAAAGTATGGAAAGAGCCCAAATGTCCACTGACTGGTGAATAGATAAAGATGGGGTACATAGATACAATAGAATATTACTCTGTGATCAAAAAGAAGTAAATCTTGCCATTTGCAACAACATGGATGGAACTAGAGTGTGTTATGCTAACTGAAATAAGTCAGTCAGAGAAAGAGAAATACTATATGATTCACTCATATGTGGAATTTAAGAAACAAAATAGATGAACGCAAGGGAAGGGAAGCAAAAATAAGATAAAAACAGAGAGGGAGACAAAGCATAAGAGACTTAAATATAGAGAACTAACTGAGGGTTGCTGGTGGGTGTAGGGGGGGGATGGGCTAAATGGGTGATGGGCATTAAGGAGGGCACTCGTTGGGAGGAGCACTAGGTGTTATATATAAGTGATGAATCACTAAATTCTACTCTTGAAATCATTATTACACTATATGTTAATTAACTTGGATTTAAATTAAAAAATATAATAACAATTAAAAAAAATAAAACAGGCACAAAACTTAAACAAATGGCAAATCCACATACCTTTTCCCCAGGAATTCCAGGAGCACCAAATTCACCTTTAATACCACCTGAACCCTAAAATAAAGAAATGCTCATTAGGTTTTTTTAAAGGTATATTAATTGCTAAGGTAAAGAGAATCTACCATTGCACAGATAAGTTGCTTTTCCTTGCACCAAAGTTTGTTCCCTGAGTTCATTCCTCATATTGTCTACAAGTCATTAAACTATACTTTTGACAATAAATTATCAAAATGTTAGAAAGTAATAAATATCAAAGGGCTAGTAAAAACTAAAACTAGACATTCTCTACACAAATACATATAATTCAACTTTGTCATTTCTTTTATACTTATAAAGATTAGGAATGATTCTATTGCTTTCATCTTAACTAATTCTTCATGCTTTCAATTCAAATAAGTCACGAAATTTTAAATGTTTTATTTATCTATTTTTAGGGAGAGAGAGCGTGGGCATGGGAGGGGCAGAGAGAGAGGGAGACAGAGAATCCCAAGCAGGCTCTTGTGCTGTCAGCGCAGAGCCCAACATGGGCTCAAACTCATGAACCATGAGATCATGACCTGAGCCAAAATCAAGAGTTGGCTGCTTAACTGACTGAGCTACCCAGCCACCCTAGTCATGAAAGATTAGACTCGAAGGTACCCATATATGTTTCATTAATGTGCCTGATCTTCCATTATATCCTCTGGGAAAAATCTCACAGCTGGGTCAATCCAATTGTTAGCTTCCCTGCTCTTCCATCTAAACTGGAAAAAATAATCTCAATGAAGCTGATATGTTACCTATATCTGCCTTAATGGCTCTACCACAAAGTCAGTCTAATAAATATGCTTGAAATGGTGAAAAATAATATAAAATTTTTGGATGAGTTTCTCTATCACCAATGTGTGGTAGAAATTAAGAAATATATCAGAATTTTATGAACAAATAACACCATGTTATACTGATATAGTATGTTAATTTCAGATTTTAGGCACACAGGCAAATTTTAACTTCAAGTTTCTAGACATTAGATGAAATTATATCAGGTTGGATAAAACTGATATGAAAATATATACAAAAATTGATACAAAATAAAATAAATCAAATATATTCAATATTAGATTAGAAAGGTTAAAGAAATATTATTTATTTATTATATTGACATAGAAAGTCAAAGGTCAATATTAAATCCCACCTCTGAGAGGTTGCTACTAAGCAATTTTTTTCTTTCAAAAAAATTGTGAACATATTTTGAGACAATTATTTTTTATTGGTGTGGTGTGGCTATAGTATGAGCATATGAATAAAGTCAGATTGAAAAAAATACATATTTTTTTCCCGACTAGAAAGGAATCAGTACCAAAGTTTCTGACTATAGAGTCAAGTAAGTTAACTTGTACCATTTTAAACTGTTTTGATTTCCTCTAGAAGTATGTCAGCAAGGTAATCATTTAATAAAGCCTATACTTTTTGGGAAATTAACTCAATATGTGGAAGATAATAATTCAAAAATAAACTGGAAAATTATTCCTCAAATAGAACTTAGATCATACTCTCCCTTAGGTTCAGGGACATTGAAATTGAGCTGCTATTTTATAAAACTCTGAAGGCATTTCCACTTTGAAGTGGGTGAGGGTATTAGCCAGAGTTTTAAAGAACTGAGAAAGTAATGTGGTTGCTACATAATTAGGTTGCTAACTACATTTGCTAAGAAAAAGGGAATTAAAAAATTCAGAACATTATAATAATCGAGTTTGAATGAAAGAAAAGTAGTAATTGTTATTTCAAATAATGAAACCCAGAGTTTACTCTTGAACAGATGACACAATTTGATTAGGTGCCCTGATACAGAATACTGATCACATCTAAGTGTTCAAATTCAAGCAGCAGTTGAATTTCAAACCATCTTACTCCATGAGAGAGGGTCATCATTTTTATAAAAAGAAAAAACAAGGCAGTAAATCATATTAATGAAGCATGGATGAGAATATAGGCAAGTAAAGATAAACATTAAATTAAGCCCAAACATTTTTTTCCAAATATTTCTGATTCTTCATTACTAATTGGCAATATGAAGCTAAAACTAATCAGGTCACTAACTTGTGTTTTAAAAGAAAAAGTGTAGTAGAACAAACAATAGTGAAAAATGTAACTGTCCTTTATGATTTAGCATATCTAGTTCTTTCTCTGTAAACTGACTCTTTGTGCTTGGCAAAGTACCCTAGGCAATTGGGGCACCTGAATTTATAGGTTCTAGGAACAGCTGACTTGATGATTTAGACTTTCAGGTGTGATGCTCATTTATTCATTCAACTCCTATTAGGTGCTGTTCTATGCATGTTGCTCACAAAACTTCTATTCTAGTGGAGGAAATAAATAGAGACATAATTTTAACAAGTCAAGTGACACTAAAAATGCTAAGAAAGAAGACAGAGGTGGAATGAAGGGATGCTTTTTATATAAAGATATCAGAAGAGGCTTTTTATTTTAAAGTGATTTCTGAGCAAGAACCTAAATGGTTTGAAGGAGAGAGCCAGATGGATATCTAAAGAAACCCCAGGTATATGTAACCTGATGTAAAGACCCTGGAGCAGGAGTGAACAGGGGAAACGGTAGGAGACAATATAGGGAGTGGAGAGGTAGGGATAGGGAGAGCTCTACACATTATGCAAAGCCTTGTAGCCAAGGCAAGAGCTTCAGTGTTCACCTTGAGGGAGAAAGGAAGCCACGGGTGGATTTTGACCCAGGTAGGAAAGGATTTCCTGACAGGATTATTCATTGTGAAATAATATTGGGAACAGAAGACACAGATTTGAATGAAATACTTATATCAAGTGATCTTTTTAAGAAATGAACTATCAATAAATTATTAATATTTACTACAAGTACCACACAATAACCATCTGAGATTTTTATTTACTAAAATATTTAATCAATTGCAAATTCTAAGGGATTATTTTACAAATGAAGATTATTTTGTTTTTGGTCAAGTCACATAAGAAACTGAACTCTAAAGGATTATCTCCATCTCTCCTTCAACATGTGAAGATTATACTGTGGATAGAAAAGCAGAAGAAACATATATTTTTTCAGTACCTATTATGTGACAGTTTCTAGCACTCAATATTTTATACACATTTTATTGTACTCCTTCTTCACAATAAAGCATTGACTAGGTATTATTAAGTATCATTTTTAAAGTAAGTAAGAGGGGGACAGGATTCACTCTCAAGTGGTTCAGGTTCCAAAGAGGTAAGCCTTCTAATATACTGTCCTAAATATCCTTTGTCAGTCTTAAAACCAAAAGGAAAACCTTGAGAACACCTAGTTCCCTTAGTAACACTGCACTTCTGATCATTTTACAAAATTAACTATTCAATATGCCTTAGAGCAAATGACTTTCAATCTTCAAGCTCTGCAGACATTATTTTGTGCACCTAGTCTAATAATGAAAATTACATACCAGACTTAAACACAGAGGAAAGTCATCTTTATTTATTTCACATTAAAGTTGCAGGATCACACAGTACAATAAGAACAGGAACAGACTCATCATCAACTCCTTAAAATGAAATAATACATCTATGTTTATTACGAGTGCCAGGAAAGTAGAACACATTCATGGCCACAGTCATCTGAAGTCATAATTACATAGCAAGTACTATGCTGGTTTAATCAAATGCTGGTGCTTGTACTGAAAAAATAAAGGAAGCATACCAATCAATTATTTGTCTTGTTTTGTAAATCATCAATTTATTTTATCCCAGCTGTTTTTACCTTGCTACTAAAATCACCTGCAATTATGAGTTCCATGTAGTCTGGACACTAAAACCAATGTTAGTATTTTAAAAACATATCTTAAGTGGGAAGTTACATAACACATTGTAACCCTAAGATACATTTCTTGTATATTTTATATACTTGAAATAAAATAAATTTGCTATTTATCATTTTTACTAATTCCTTCCTAGTTCTTTTCTACTGGTTTTCTTTCCTACAGAGGGAGGAAAGACTCCTTAAACAAATCAACACTAGATTATAAACTCAGTGAGATTAAGCCTATGCTTTCTCACTACTGCTATAGCTCCAGAACTTAGTATACTTTTTGTTATAATAATAGGAACTCAATAAATAGTTGCTGATAAATTAACGAATAAAAGAAAAATGAATATTTACATATTAAAGGAGACATCTATTTATGATTAAAGAGTAAGGAGAAAGAATGAGTCTTTAAAAGATATATGCTCTAACAAGAGAGACTCAGCACTTAATCTTTTAAAAAAATCATTTAAAGGTGATTTAATGATTTTATTAATATTTATGTAATATTTTTTAACAGGGGCAAGGATATTTTTAAAGTATTTTATCCCTTCTAAAACTGACATATGAAATTTCTTCCTATGCCAGTAATCTTAAATTGATAGAATTGGTAAGTCAAAGAATAAGAAAGTCAAGTTAAAAAATGGTAATGTGCATCACATCACAATCAACCAACAAGTAAGCCATATATGCATTTTCAAAGTACTTTGTGTCAACCTTACAATGTAGGTAGAACTGATAGATTATACACCCTCCTTTACAGATGAGGGAAATGAAACATGAAGAGACTGGGTGGCTTGGCCAAGCTCACACTGCTAACCTAAGAAGAGCTGGGATTAATTCAGATCTCTCTACTCTATGAGTCCTCTTAATTACGTTACCTTGAGCACACCATTCTACCCATGCATGGTTTTCTCAGTTGCAAAATGAGGATAAAAATATTGGGTTGCCTTTCTTTATGAAGTTAAAAGGATTAAAATGAGTATTACAAGTGGAAGTACCATGATCAAAGAACACAAATAATACTGGAGAGCTTTTAAATATAGAGCAACCTTCAAAATGCAAACTGATTAAGAGAAGGACACTGGATTTGACAGGTCTAGGGGTTCAGACCCCAGCTTGACCACGTGGCCTTGGTCAATAATTTAACCTCCTTAAACTTCAGTTTTGCCTTTTATAAAATAGTAATACCAACACTTAACATGAAGAGTTTTAAGGATCAAAAAGATAAGATATGTAAATCACTCTTCTCAGTGTCTGGCACATAGTAAGCATTCAATAAATACTAGCTATTGCTATAATGATTTATATGTTCAGTTTGATTGATGTAGTCCTTAGAACTAGATATTGTTCAGTGGCATTCAGCAAAGTTATCCCAAGTAATTTGATTTAAAGGGCAAAACTATATGCTCCATCCTACTTCAAAATTCCCATTTGAACAGCTACTAAGGTTCCTAAAGTTGCCATGCAAGCCACAATGGGCAGAACTTACTTTAGGAGTCAAATGCCTATGATTGTCTTTGTTGAAGTTTGCTGTGCAAGTCTGAAGGATCAGTCATTGCTCAGACATCAGTCTCCTACCCTTTAAAATAAGGAGCCCACTTAGATTATTTTGTTAATTTAGAACCATGGACTTCCAAGTTAAGGCATGAATGGAATATAAATCTGTTTCACCTTGGAAAGATAACAAAAACATAATCAACTCCTAAGCCTAGCACAAATTAATGTATTTAGGTATCTAACAAAAGACATGATATTAAAAAGTGGAAAAGAGAACACTTAAGTTTTGATACAGCAGGGAGAAGGGAAAGGCAGATCTCTAAACACGGGATACTGCTTAGAATTAGTTCAACAAAGATGAGCTGTTTAAGAAAAGGGTAGGAAGCTAAGGAAGAATCTTAAGTGGGACTCCTCAGCAGACAAGAGAAACAAGTCATGAGAAAAGTAAATTATAAATGAATATCCCTGATAAACATAGATGCAAGTATCCTCAACAAAATATTAACAAAATGAACTCAACAATAAAGTGAAAGCATTATACACCAGGATCAGAACATTCCATGCAAAAGCAACAAAATACACATTCTTTTCAAGTGCACATGGAACGCTTTTCAAGACAGATCAAATGTTAGGCCACAAAAACAAATCTTAAATTTCAGAAACTGAAATCATTTCAAGCATCTCTTGCAACCACAGAGATGTGCAACTAGAAATTAATTAAATGAAAAAGAAACTGAAAAATTCACAAATATGTGGATATTAAACAACATGCTACTGAGTAATCAATGGATCAAAGAAAAAATAAAAAGAGAGATAAAAAATATCTTGAGACAAATGAAAATGTAAATATAGCATACCAAAATTTCTGAGATACGGCAAAGGCAATTCCAGGAGGGAAGTTCATTGTGATAAATGCCTACCACAAGCAACACAAAAAGTCTCAAATAAGCAACTTAACTTTACACCTCAAGGAACTAGGAAAAAAAAAAACAAAGCCTAAAGTTAGTAGAAGGAAGTAAATAACAAAGAGTACAGCAGAAATAAATGAAATAGAGACTAAAAAGATAATAGAGACCAATGAAACTAAGAGCTCGTTCTTTGAAAGAGAAACAAAATTGACAACCCTTAAGTATATTCATCAAATAAATAGATAAATACACAATAAATACACAAAGGACACAAAATCAGAATTGAAAAAGAAGTTACAACTGATACCACAGAAACATAAGGGATCATGAGACTACTACAAACAATGATATGTCAACAAATTGGACAACGTAGAAGAAATGTATAAATTTCTAGAAACATATATCTTACCAAGACTGAACCATGATAAACAAAAAATGAGCAGACTGATTACTAATAGGGAGACTGAATCATTAATCAAAAATCTCCTAGTAAACAAATCTGCAGGACCAGACAGTTTCACTGGTGAATTCTACCAAACATTCAAAGAAGAATTAGTACCAATCCTTCTCAAACTCTTCCAAAATGCAGAATAAGAGAACTCTTTCAAATCTGTTTTATGTGGCCAGCATTACCATGATATCAAAATTAGACAAATATGCCAGAAATAAATAAAATTACAAGCTAATACCCCTGATGAATATAGGTGTAAAAATTCTCACAAAATATAAGCAAACAGAATTCAACAATATATTAAAAGTATCATATACCATGATCAAGTGGGATTTATTACAGGCATGCAAGGATGGTTCAACATCCATAAATTAGTCAATGATACACTGTATTAGCAAATTTAAGGATAAAAATCATATGATCATCTCAATAGACGCAGAAAAAGTATTTGACAAAATTCAACATCCACATATGATAAAAATTCCTAAGAAAGTGACGATAGAGGGAAAGTACCTCAACATAATAATGGCCATATATGACAAGCCCACAACTAACATCATACTCAACGGTGAAAAGCTGAAAACTTTTCCTTTAAGATCAGAAACAAGACAAGGGTGCCTAATTCCACTACTACTATTCAACATAGTATTGGAAGTCCTAGCCAAAACAATTAGGCAAGAAAAAGAAAGAAAAGGCATCCAAATTGGAAAGGAATAAGTGAAACTGTCACAACTTACAAATGACATGATTGCGTATATAGAAAACCCTAAAGAGTCCATCAAAAGACTGTTAGAACTAATTAACAAATTCAGTAAAGTTGCAGAGTACAAAATCAAGATACAAAAATCTGTGGTGTTTCTATACACTAATAGTGAACTATCAGAAAGAGAAATCTTAAAAAATCTTAATTATAATTGCATCAAAAAGAATAAAATACCTAGGAATAAATTTAACCAAGGAAGTGAAAGACATGTATATTGAAAACTATAAGACATTAATAAAAGAAATTGAAGAAAATACAAATGGAAAGATATTCTATGCTCATGGATTAGAAGAATCAATATTGTCCAAATATCTATACTACGCAAAGCCATCTACAGTACAGTGCAATCCCTATCAAAATGGCATTTTTCAGGGCACCTGGGTGGCTCAGTCAGTTAAACATCCAACTTTGACTCAGGTCATGATCTTGCAGTCCATGGTTTGAGCCCCACGCCAGGCTCTGGTGTTGACAACTGAGAGCCTGGAGCCTGCTTCAGATTCTGCCTCTCTCTCTCTTTCTCTCTTTCTCTCTCTCTCTCTCTCTCTCTCCCTCCCTCCCTCTCTCTAGGCCCTTCCTCTGCTCATGCTCTGTGAAATGGGTGAAGAGGGTATAATTTTATATAAAAGTAAAATACACAAATAAACAAATGAATAAGAAGCTAAAAAAGAATCTTCAGTGGGGACCCATCAACACACAAGTGAAATAAGAGTTCATCAAGTATTCGGTGAACAGAATGCTAAAGAAAGTTAGGGCATAACAAAATATAAATGTTCTTACTTCACAATTTTGCTTATAGTTTATAGATAACAAAGATTTGGGTCTCTATATCTTTTAAAATTTTAGTTCCAATAGGAACTCAAAAGCAGACTTGGATGCTGATATAGTCTTTCTCATTTCAGTGATCAGCATTTAAATATAGTCCTTAATAGCCTTTAACAGAAACGTGCATTTGTATGGGACATAGAGATATGACGTGGACACATTTTTAAATCACTTTTGAACCAATCCACTTTCATTCTGACAGTGTTTTGCGGTATCTTACCGGTTCTCCTTTATCCCCTTTCTGACCAGGTGAGCCTGGAGTTCCTGGAAAACCTGCTTCTCCCTGAGCAAAAGTGAATTTCTGTGTTATCAAACATTCTATAACATTGAGCCAAAGACTAATAATTTGTAAATATGAAGGTGACAACAGTAGGATAAAGCTTTACTCTCCTCTGAGCTGATGGCGGTCCCTCTGCTGGAATGCCCTTCCCTTGTTCAGGAGGCTCAGTACTCTCCGTCTTCCAAATACCATTTGACATCATCTCCTCCATGAGACTTTCCAGGAACTTGAACACATGATGCTCCCCTATGGCCCTGCACCTGCCTTTCTCATGGAGCCTATGATACAGTGTTGGTCACTACAAGAAATGTAAATTTCCTCTAAACTTTACCTCACCCGTATACCCCCTCCTCCAACCAAGAGCAAAGGGGTAGCAGGATGTGTTAAGCCTCTAAGGGGAAGTATGAAGTGACAGTGCCAGGGGACATTCTGCTCTAGGAACCTCTTTCCTTTCCCAGGTAAGGGCATAGAGGAAAACCATCAAGAAATCACTCAACCTACTTTTAGCATAGCCTCTTGACTGCCATTACTATTCACAAAAGAAGTTTATGTCGGTCCACGGGCCCACTCTTCCTGACCAGGGGACTGTAGTGGTACCAGAGAAGCAACTTCTTTGAGTGATATTCTCTATAAATTCTCTATGCAATTTATGGCAAAAGGAGACGGCTGGCTGGATATTTGGAGATACTAGACAAACAGCCTCCACACAACAAAGAAATACCATATAGGGTATTTTTGTGTATGTGTGGAAGAGCAGGCACTGTTTCAACTGTGAATTCCCAAAACTGAAGCTTACACCTGGCACATGTTAAGTACTCAATATTTGTCTATTGTACAGGTGGGTCCTCCCCTTACCTTTCTATCCATTCTCATTCATAGCCTGGAAAGTCTATGGCTTCAGAACTAGCCAGAAAACAATGCATGAAATCCTTTCTCCAATTCCCTTCTCATAATCCATCCCAGCGACTGAATGGCTTATGCTTTTGATTCAACTAGCACTAGAGGTCAAGATACATTCTGTGCACTGGGGCCACATCCAAGGGGATGGCTCACTTTGTGCAGTGGCTTCTCAGTGGGCATAGATTAAAACTAGCAAACCTTGTTTGGAATGCACTGGCACCGGTCTTGAAGTTCCTCCTTTGCTGGAAGATAGGCGGACAGTTTACTGGCATGAGCGGGTAACAGTGATGATGCAGTGCTTCCAAAGCCATCATAATCTGGACACTAAAATCCAGAAAAATGAATAGAGTTAATTCCCAACATTCTAGCATCCCAAATACTGGCTCCCACCAAACTAGGGATGACTGGAGTTGCCTGAAAGAACCACCTTCTAATTAGCCAAAAGTTGATACAGGTATATGAAAATTGATAATGTCTTTGCTCTTTCACTAGGCCTCCAATGTGTTTCATTACACTACAACATGTTAGAAATGCGCTAAAATTTGTTTTGATGAGGAATTCTAAAGCTATTATAAATGACTTTATGATAAGTACAGAAATATCAAATATTTACAATAACTGCATTGCTACCATAGAATAGTTATACACATTACATCTGTATACGTTTTTGTGGAACAAAATTTAAAATAAAAGCAAGTGACTTGAACTTTTAGAACCTCATTTACTCCTATAAGATGAATGTAAAGGCATAAGGAGCTTGGTAGCTTTGGTAGGCAGCCATTGCCATGATGACCCTGAGGGCCTGGTGGCTAACCGAGGTCGGTGCTTCAAGTGGGCCATTGAGCCGAGCGGGCCTGGAGGAGGCAGCAGGAGACAAAGTGACCAGGGCAGTAGCCAGGGAGACTCACTGTACCCTGACAGTTGCTTGGACAAGCAAGTGCCTGCCTGAAACCAGTATGCAAGAGACAGACAGGATTGTAGCGGAGAAGCGCTACTGGAACATTGCCTTGGGTCCCTTCAAGCAGATTCCCATGAACCTCTTCATTATGTATATGGCAGGCAATACTGTCTCCATCTTCCCTACTACAGTGGTGTGATGGTGGCTTGGGGGGGCTATTCAGGCACTTATGGCCATTTCAGCCACTTTCAAGATGCTAGAAAGTTCAAGCCAGAAGTTTCTGTACGATTTGGTGTATTCTCAGAAACCTCACGGGTTTGGCATGGACTGTTTATTAGTGCCAGTCAATGGGACTATTGCCCACACATGCATCAGATTGGTTAGCCCTCATTGAGCCCCCAGAGAGGATGGGGTTCAGTAGTGGAGAACTGCTTCTGTGAACCTGAGAAAGAACTACCTGGTCCTACATCCTGGGATCTCATGTACAACCTCTTTATGCCCAGAGGCTCCCCCTCGGCATACAAACTCTTAACATCATCATTCAAGCTGGGAAGAGCCCAAAGCTCCCTGCTCCCCATGGCGAGGAGGCAAACCCCAGAAAGACAAGTATGTATCACTATGAACACAAACTACATGACAACCCTTGACTGAAAATAATGTTGAAAACTGTATTTATGGTTCCAGGACAGAGCAAAACAACAAATGAAACTGTAACTCTAATGAAACAAAAGAACGCCTGCTGCTAAATCAAGACCCACAGCAGCAGCTCCTTTCAATAAATTGTGTGGTTGAGAACAATGCTTAAAAAAAAAGTGGCACAAGTTTCCCTTAAATCTATTCTCCTTAATATTTCACTTCTATTTAACATAAACTGGGACATAAAAATTCTGTTGGAAACACTTTGGAAGATGTGAGAAACTAATGCTAGATTCAGATTACACATGATGAAAAGAAAAACAAAACAGACAAAGAGCAAATAAAAAAATACTTTTTACACTCCAAGATGGTATATATTTAATTAAAGTGTATCTTATTCTACTCCTTTGTCCTTTAAAGTTATTAAAAAGTCTACACTATAACAGACAAGTGGCAAAATTTATACTTTATCAGTGGGTTCAGAACATGTGGGATAACATGAAGTGAAACTCAGTTACAGAGAAATGACTTTTTCTCTCAAAAAATAAATCCAGATGGGAGGATAAATGTATCCTCTCCTATCCCATTACTTACCAGTGATTAATTATTGTTAATAATTATTAAATTAATAATTAATAGTTTCATAATAATTATTTCATAATTTCAGTCTCCTCATCAGGGTTTGTAACTGTGAATTTGTAATTTTATGCTTGCCATTTCATAACTCTGAATTTCCAATTTAGGGGAAAGGGCTCACACATTACATATTACAAATTATATATGCTTGGAAAAATATTGTCAGGATAAAAAAGTAGTAAAGGATGGTCAGTGGTTATTTACTGTGGTGAGACCAAGGTTGATATCTACTTCCTTCTTTAAATTTGGCTGTATTTTCCAAGTTTTCTATGACAAACATACATAATTTTTAAGACACAAAATTATTTTGAAAAAAATGGGTAGCATTCCAATGCCTGTGAAAACAACAAAAACTGTAAGAAAAATAGCACCCAGAAACACTGGGATTAGGTTCCCATGTCCACCACTAGTTCCATCACATTTACCCTCTCCGGATTTAATAACTGGCTCTTTTGTTACCTTGATCAGTTTCCAAGTCCACAAGTTTCAAGTCACATTAGAATGAAACATGATTATCACCAGAATAGTTCATTTCTCTCATATGATTTGATATGATTTTCCAGTCAGGTCCAGCTCTGCTGGTTCCCACTCAGATGACCACAACCCAATTCGAGTTCATAATTTTGCTCTGGATAACTGATTTACTACATTAAATTGGGGATTTAAATGACTTGAAAAGTATGTCTCAGGCTTCACTATAAAACTGTCCACACTCTCCAAAGAGTGCCTAAAGAGAACATGAAAATGTACAAGTAAGGACTCTTTGTAAAACTTCTGGTTTTGATTTGACACATATTTACTTAATTGGCCCTACAAATTTTAATCACATTTCACATTTATTTTCAACAAATGTTGCTAATTTCCTCCTTCTGCCTATGTCTGTAGTCATGAAACTTGACAGAAACAGAAAATCTAATTAATAGAAGCAAAGAAGTATATTTACAAATTATCTTGAATAAATTTTACCCTTGAAATATGCTATAAACTATTAATAACAAAAAACATGTCTGATTTGAAATTCCAAGATAAAATTAAATTTTTAAGCAAGCACATTAAAACTTTCTGAATTCAATACATTTTTCAAAAAAAAAAAGTTGGTGTCAGAATTATAACAGATGCACTTAAATGGCTTTTATATAATTATTTATCTTCCCATTTGTAAAATGTAGCATGTTTCTATTTTCTGTTACTCATTAACAGAATGATGATGTCCCTTCAAATAATTATCATCAGGAAAATAGGCAGGTTTTTGTTATTTTTTTCTTACGGTTGGAGATGAATTCCTACCTTCTTTTCCACAATTTAACTCCAAAGTAACATTTTTAAGATGTGATTAACTTTTTTACCATAATTTATTAAGTTACATCACTGTTTTTAATAATCAAACCACTCCACTAAATCTATCACCTATACTTCCTTAAACACTTTTCTCATAATTTGTATTGAAAATATCTATTATGTGATGACACAGAGTAAAAACTAGTCAAGAATACAACTTTCTTTTTCTCTTTCTTTCTTTCTTTCTTTCTCTCTCTCTTTCTTTCTCTTTCTTTTCTTTCTTTCTTTCTTTCTTTCTTTCTTTCTTTCTTTCTTTCTTTCTCTTATGTTTATTTATTTCAGAAAGAGTGAGAGAAAGAAAGAGAGCAGGGCAAGGGCAAAGAGAGAATCCCAAAGAGGCTCCATGCTGTCAGTGCAGAGCCCAACATGGGGCTTGATCTTACAACCCATCATGAGATCATGACGTGAGCTGAAATCAAGAGTTGGACACTTAACTGACTGAACCAGTCAAGTACCCCAAGATTCAATATTTAGATATATCAAAAAAATTTTATGCTACTTTTTAATCAGGAAAAATTATTATTTTAAAAGCTCTTACATCCTAAATGAATAATTAATTTAAAAAATAAGCTTTCAGAGAATTAAACACCTTCAAAATTTACATATGTGGCTCCAGGAAGTCTCGGTATTTCAGGTCTGTAGATTGGCATTATAAATTATCTTTTTAGATATTTATAGAATGATATTTGGCTGGCTTTCATTTTACTTGGAATGAGAGCCATAAACTGGTTTGGAGATATGCTTTAAACCAAGTTACATAAGTAAAACAAGTAATTTTGAAAGACTTAGATAATGCTTTAAATCAGCCACATTATTATCCTACTATTCACAGTGAGAGACAGAAGTTAAAAATATTTTTGAATTCCTAAGTTATTGATAAAATTTTCATACAATTTTGGATGTAAGTATAGAAGTTCTGAAGAGTCTAAGATACAAAGAAAAACATTTCACCTTTTACTTTCACTTTTCATATGTTCTCTCTGTAAAACTTTTTAAAATTAATCCCTGTTAAACACTTTTTGTCCCATCTACCTGCTTTAATAGTTGATAAGTCAACAACTTAAGAAAGTGTTTTGACTGTCTTCTAGAAACAAAGCTCTAGGAATAGAAAAGCACAGCATGAGGGGCACCTGGTGGTTCAGTCAGTTAAGGGTCCGACTTTGGCTCAGCTCATGATCTCATGGTTCCTGAGTTCGAGCCTGATGTCAGGCTCTGTGCTGACAGCTCAGAGCCTAGAGCCTGTTTCGGATTCTGTGTCGCCCTCTTTCTCTCTGCCCTTTACCCATTTGCACTCCGTGTCTCTCTCTCTCTCTCTGTGTGTGTCAAAAATAAACATTTTAAAAAATTTTTTTAAAAAAGTGGAGCATGAAAGTGTAACTCCCCTCAATGAGCTTAAAATGGAGTTGACTAAATAAAAACAAATGCAACTGTATCTAATAACATAAGATAGTGCACCTGATCACTATAATGAGAAATACAGAAAGTGCTGAATTCAGTATTTTTTTCTTTGGAATGGAATATTGGTACAAGAAATTAACAGTTGTACAGTTAGGTTGGGAATATTAAGAATGAGAGGCTGAGTAACCGAGTTTATATTCTGTTGCCAACAGGGAGTGACCAAAGGCTTGGGGAAAGAGATGAACAGCACGCAGTGAATGTGCCTTATTCATGACTGTTATAGCCTTGTTCTTTAGCACAATGTCTAGAAGATCAGTGTTTGTGAATAACAAATGTTTACTGAGAGAAAATAAATGCATATACAAAGCAGTGATTCAGAGACTTATTCTGGTTATCTTGAAATAAAATGGTGTAGAGACTGGAAAGGCAGTTGGCACGATAATGCAAAAATCCAGTCAGGAGATAAAGGCAGACCATGTCAATAACAGGGAAAAGGTAGATGAAAAATCTATCACAAAGGAAAACTATCCAAGATGGATAACAAACTAGAAGAGGAAAGTGAGAAAGAGTAACATATGATCACAGATTTAAAATTCCTGCAACTGGAAAATGATGATGTTACCATTAGAACATATTTTAAGGAGAAAGTCATAAGTTCTCTTTATGTCAAGTCCAAAGTGAGGACATACCATTCCCAAAGTTCAAGACAAAACACTGGGATTCACATTGTAAAAAGAAACTATGTGAGAGCACTATAAGGGGTGTCTTACTGGGAACAGATTACTCACCTGGCCTCAACAGAAGACACTCAGTGCTGCTCTACATCTACACTCTACAGATGCATTCTTCACATGCCACGAAAACTAACTTACCTTAGCATCTGATATTTCGCAGCATGTTTCTTGGGCTATGAAGTTTGAGTTACAGTAGATTTTAAGTTGATGAAGTTCAATCTATTAAAAAAGTAGTGATAAGACACATCATTAGTTTTCTTGAAAATCACATTTAGGCACTTAAAAGCTATGGTAATTTAACTGGAAAGATAAAAAGAAGCTAATACAAATAAGTTATTGGTAGATATTTTTAATGTTTTTATTTAATTTAGGATTCATGATTTTATGGACCATTAGAGAAAGAGGCATGGATTCAATTATTGAGATAGATCTCTGTATGAAAGAAATCAGATAATGAAGGCAATTGCAAATTTTTGCTAGTTGTTTCATACAAAAAAGAAGTATTTAATTACAAGAGAGGTATTGTTACTCATTACAATAAAGTATGCCCACAAAATAAGAAATATTCCAAAGTAAAAAATTCTGGAGAAAAAGTAGTCAAAGGAATGAACACATGATGGAAAAGTCTTTCTCAATACCTCCAGATCTCTTATTTGAGGCACTGAAACAGGTGCTTACTTCCCAACAAGAAAAAAAAAGAGAGAGAGAGAGAGATTTGGTTTTTATCTTTTTAATGCATTCTAATATCTATGGGGTAATCCTAAGCCACACTCACAATCTTTTTACAAAAACAATAGATTCCTTCTCTTGGCTTAGCAGATTCACGTTTTTTGGCATTGGACATGAAATATAAAATAGTAAAACTTTGGTTTGTGAGCATAATTCATTCCGGAAACATGCTTGTAGTCCAAAGCACTTGTATATAAAAGCAAATTTCAAAAACCATTGGTTCAGTTGTGATCATATGACATTCGCTGTCATATATTACTTATATTGCAAGACATTGCTCATTTATCAAGTTAAAATTATTATCAAAAATGTTTTCTCATCTTGTGGAACAAGTTACTCACAATCCGAGATTTTACAGTTCAAAAAAGGTACAATCATGCCTTTAAATGCAAAAGCAAGGAACCACATAAGAATAATAAAGAGTATTGACAGAATTTCAATATGACAGACACGTAAATTGGCTATTTTAAATTAATCTGTGGTTGCAAATTTAGTAGTTTAAAATAAATCCTACAATGATTTGACATATTTGACACAGGTCAAAAACAACCTCTCCTTTCATCCCTGTCTTCTTCCTCCTGCCTGCCCTTCTCTTTCTCTCTCTGTCTCCATCTCTTCCTCTGTCTCCCAATATTCCAGAGCTAAATTATGCATTACTTTGATAACAAGATGTACTTGTTATAGAGATATCCAACTTTTATATTACAATAATTAATCCTACCATAATGAAAAGCAGATATCTTCAGTTGTTTTGAAACTCTGCCCAACACCAAAAAAGCACAGAGGTAGAAAAAAGGCTGTAACTATCACTCTACACTGAGATGAACAAAATCAATTCAGCTCATGAAACATGTTAAGAACTCCAGACATCTTGTGAATTCATGAGCAGCCTTAATGATTTCTTTTGTGTAACTTTTTGCAAGGTATTGAAGTTAACTTTTGTTTATAAAGTTTAAATACACTGTCTTACATAGTCTAATGAAAAGCCACATAGTAACATACCCACTAAGTAGAATAAAGAATGGGGACTCCAATTAACTTTCTTCCTAACTAAAACCAATTAATCATCATCATTGTTACCAAAATAGCCAATAAATATTAAAACTCAATTATATACCATCCACTCTACTAGGCCCTTTATATGAATTATTTTACTTAACTGAAGATAGATGACCAATTTTTGACAGATTAGAAACTAATCAATTAACATGACATTGAAACTACATTCCTAGTTTAATGATGCTTTATTATTCATTAGTTACTTTAGAATCCTTCATTGACAACAGTACTTTATAAGGACAGTGTTCAGGGCTAAGTCTATACTGGCCCTGTCACACAGAATTTGTTAAAAAAAATCCTTTATATCAGTTTTGTCACCTACCTCTTTCTCACAGAAGCAAATGGACAGTATACATAAAATAAACAAACTCAATTATTATGATTTTCTTCAATAACAGACATCCTGAATAAATAAAACATTTTTACATTACAACAGACCTTAAGACTCATAGAGCCTGTATGGAGATGATTAAAAATTAGTCCATTTAAATTTTTAGTAGGACCAAGAATCTTTATTTATTTGTTTGTTTGTTTGTTTGTTTATTTATTTATTTATTTATTTTTCCAAGAATCTTTTTTTAAGTGTTTATTCATTCATTTTGAGAGAGACAGAGAGAGAGAGAGACAGAGAGAGAGAGAGAATGTGAGTCGGGGAGGGGCAGAGAGAGTAGGACAGAGAGAGAATCCCAAGTAGGCTCTGCGATGTTAGCACAGAAGTGGATGCAGGGCTCATCTCATGAACTGTGAGATCATGACCTGCCTGAGCCTAAATGAAGAGTTGGACACTTAACCTACTGAGGCACTCAGGTGCCCCAGGACCAAGAATCTTTATAGAATAAAATATGTATTTTATTTGTTTGTAACTCAAACACTATCTCATTAAAAAGCTACATCATAATACGGCTTTAACATTTTTTATTTTTGTCTTTTTTTCATTTATTTTTAAAATTTTAATTCCAGTGTATTTAACATAAAGTGTTATATTAGTTTCAGGTGTACAGTATAGTGATTCAATAATTCTGTACAATATTCAGTGCTCATTGTAATAAATGTACTCAATTCCCTTCCCCTATCTCCCTACTCACCCATCCCCCACTCATTTCCCCCTCTGGTAACCATCAGTTTCTTCTTTATAGTTAAGAATCTGTTTTTTGGTCTCTTTTTTTCATTATTTGTTTTGCTTCTTAAGTTCTACATATGAGTGAAATCATATGGTATTTGTCTTTCTCTGACTTATTTCACTCAGCATTATACTCTCTAGGTCCATCCATGTGTACCAAATGCCAAGATTTCATTCTTTTTTTTGTGGCTGATATATATATATATATATATGTATATATATATATATATATATACACACACATATATACATATATACATATTATATACATATTATATACATATATTATATTTCTATATATATTTCTATATATAATAAATATATATATAATATTTCTATTCTTAATTTTTTGAAGAACCTCCATACTGTTATCCACAGTGGTTGCAAGAGTTTGCATTTCCACCAACAGTGAACAAGGGTTCCTTTTTCTTGGCATTCTCACCAACACATGTTGTTTTTTGTGTTTTTGATTTTAGCCACTCTGACAAGTGTGAAGTGACATCTCTGTGGTTTTGACTTGCATGTCCCTGATAATGAGTGATGTTGAGCATCTTTTCATGTATCTGTTGGCCATCTGTATGTCTTCTTTGGAGAAATGTCTGTTCATGTCTTCTGCCCATTTTTTAATTGGATTATTTGCTTTTTTGTGTGTTGAACTGTATAAATTCTCCACATATTTTGGAAACTCACTCTTCACCAGATATGTCATTTGCAAAAATCTTCTCTCATTCACTAGGTTATCTTCTAGTTTTGCTGATAGTTACCTTTGCTGTGCAGAAGTTTTTATTTTGAAAAAGTGCATTAGTTTATTTTTGCTTTTGTTTCCCCTGCCTCAGGAGACATGTCTAGAAAAATGTTGCTGTGGACAATGTCAAAGAACTTACTGCCTGTGCTCTCTTCTGGGTTTTTATTGTTTCAGGTCTCACATTTAGGTCCCTAACCCATTTTGAGTTTATTTTTATGTATGATACAAGAAAGCGGTGCAGTTTCATCCTTTTGCACGTTGCTGTCCAGTTTTTCCAACGCCATTTGTTGAAGAGACTTTCTCCCATTGCATATTCTTGCCTCCTTTGTTAAAGATTACTTGACAATATAATTGTGAGTTTATTTCTGGGCTTTCTTTTCTGTTCTATTGATCTATGAGTCTATTTTTGTGCAGTACCATAGTGTTTTGATTAGTACAGTTTTTAAGTGCTTCTTGAAATCTGGAATTGTGATACCTCCAGTTTTGTTCTTCTTTTTCAAGATAACTTTGGCTATTCAGGGACTTTTGTGCTTCCATACAAATTTTAGGATTATTTGTTCCAGTTCTGTGAAAAATGCTCTTGGTGTTTTGATAGGGATTGCATTAAATCTATAGATTGCTTTGGGTAGTATGGAAATTTTAACAGTATTTATTCTCCCAATCCACAAACACGGACTATCTTTCCATTAGTTTGTGTCATCTTCAATCTCTTTCATCAATGTTTTATAGTTTTCAGAGTTCATGTCTTCCATCTCCTTGGTTAAGTTTACTCCTAGGAATTTTATTATTTTTCATGCAATTGTAAATGGTACTGTACTCTTAATTTCTTTGTCTGCTTCTTCATTATTAGTGTATTGAAATGCAACAGATTTCTATATGTTGATTTTGTATTCTATAACCATACTGAATTCATTTATCAGTTCTAGTAGATTTTTGGAGTCTTTAGAATTTTCTATATATATATTACCATGTCATCTGCAAATAGTGAAAGTTTTACTTCTTCCTTACCAATTTGCATGCTTTTTATTCCTTTTTCTTTATCTGACTCCTGTGGCTAGGACTTCCAGTACCATGTTGATAAAAGTGGCGGGAGTGAGTAACTTTGTCTTGTTCCTGAGATTAGAAGAAAAGCTCTCCACTTTTCACCATTAAGTATGATGTTTGCTGTGGGTCTGTCATACATGGTCTTTATTATATTGAGGTTTGTTCCCTCTAAACCTACTTTGTTGAGGGTTTTTATCATGAATGGAGATTGTACTTTGTCAAATGCTTTTTCCGCATCTACTAAAATGCTCATATGCTTTTTATCCTTTGTCTTGTTGATATGATGTATCACATTGATTTGCAAATACTGAACCACTCTTGCATCCCAGGAATAAATCCCACTTGATGGTGGTGTGTGATTTTTTAAAATGTATTATTGGATTCAATTTGCTAATATTTTGTTGAGGATTTTTCCACCAATTTTAATCAGAGATATTGGCCTGTAGTTCTCTTTTTTGTAGTGTCTTTATCTGCTTTTGGTTTTAGGGTAATGCTGGCCTCATGGAATGAATTTGGAAATTTTCCTTCTTCTACATCTTGCAATAGTTTGAGAACAGTTGGTATTAACTCTTCTTTAAAGTCTCAGTAAAATTCACTTGTGAAGCGGTTAGGAGTTTTTGGATTACTGATTCAATTTCATTGGTCTGTTAAAATTTTCTATTCCTACTTCAGTTTAGGAAGGTTATATTTTTCTAGGAATTTATCCATTTCTTCTAAATTGTCCAATTTGTTGACATATAATTTTCATATTTTCTTACAATAATTTGTATTTCTGTGGTATCAGTTTTTATTTCTCCTTTTTCATTTCTGATTTTGTTTGAGTGTTCTCTCTCTTGTTCTCTTTTTTTTTTTATGAGTCTAGCTAGAGGTTTATCAATTTTGTTGATCTTTTCAAAGAGCCAGCTCCTAGTTTAATTGATCTATTGTGTTTTAGTTTCTATTTTGTGTATTTCTGCTCTAATATTTATTATTTTCTTCTGTCTGGTTTGATGGAAGAAAATAGCTGCTTTGTATGTAAGGTTATTTTGCTTATTTGATACTTTCTTGCTTCTTGAGGTAGACCTGCATTGCTGTTAACTTCCTTCTTGGAACCACTTTGCTGCATCGCAAAGATTTTGGACCACTGTTTTTTCATTTTCATTTGTTTCCATGTATTTTTATTTCCCCTTGATTTCTTGGGTGACCCATTTTTTTTTTTTAGTAGCATGTTATTAACTTCCATGTATTTGTGTTTTTTTCCACATTTTTTTCTTGTGAATGATTTCTAGTTTCATAGCATTGTGGTCAGAAAAGATGCATGGTATGACTTTGATCTTTTTGAGTTTGTCGAAACTTGTTTTGTGGCCTAATATGTTATCTCTTCTGGAGAATGTTCCATGTACACTTGAGAAGAATGTGTACTATACTGCTTCAGGATGGAACATTCTGAATATATCTGTTAGATTGATCAGGTCCACTGTGTCATCCAAAGCCCCTGTTTCCTTGTTAATTTTCTGTTTGGATGATCTATCTATTAATGTTAGTGAGATCTTAAAGCCCCCTATTATTATTTTATTACTATTGAGTACTTCCTTTATGTTTGTGATTAGCTGCTTTCTGTATTTGGGGTCTCCCATATTGGGTGCATAAATATTTACAGTTATATCTTCTTGTTGGATTGCTCCCTTTATGATTATATAGTGTCCTTCTTTGTCTTTTTTAGTTTTTGTTTTAAAGTCTATTTTGTCTGATAGAAATATTGCTATCTTTCTTTTCACTTCTGTTTGCATGATAAATGCCTTTCTGCCCCTTCCCACTTTCAATGTTCATGTGTCTTTAGGCTTAAAGTGAGTGTCTTGTAGGCAGCATACAGATGGGTCTTGTTTTTTTATCCATTCCATCATCCTGTGTCTTTTGACTGGATCATTTAGTCCATTTACATTCAAAGTAATTATGGATAGGTATGTACTTACTGCCATTTTGTTTTATAACCACTTATTTTGTGGTTATTTTTATAGTTCTTCTCTGTTCCTTTCTTCTCTTGCTTTATTCTTTCTCAGTTTGCTGGCTTTCTTTAGTGATATGCATGGATTCCATTCCTTTAATTTTTGCATGTATATTATTGGTTTTTGATTTGGGATTACTATCAGGTTTGTATATATTATGCTTATAGCAGTCTATATTAAGTTGATGGTCACTTAAATTTGAACCCATTCTTTACTCCTCTCCCCCTCACATTTTAGGTATATGGTGTCATACTCTACATCCTTCTATTTATTAATCCTTTGACTGATTTTCAGAGATATAATTGACTTGATTGCTCTTGTGTTTCCTACTTTTCTTACTCCTACTTGGTCTTTTCTTTCCACTTAAAGAGTCCCCTTTAACATTTCTTGTAGGACTGGCCTTGTGGTCATAAATTCCTTTAACTTTTGTTTGTTTGGGAAACTCTTCATCTCTCTTTCTACTCTGAATGATAGCCTTGCTGGATAGAATATTGTTGGCAGCAGGTTTTTTTCTTTCATCACTTTGAATAAAATGGCACTCTTTTCTGACCTGCAAAGTTTCTACTGAAAATCAGCTGATAGCCTTATGAAATTTTCCGGGTATGTAACTTTTTTCTTTTCTCTTGCTGCTTTTATTTTTATCTATTTATTATTTATTTAACATTTATTTTTGAGAGACAGAGAGACAGAGCATAAATGGGAGAAGGGCAGAGAGAGAGCAAGGGACATACAGAATCCAAAGCAGGCTCCAGGCTCTGAGCAGTCAGCACAGAGCCTGACGTGGGGCGTGAACTCAGGAACCCATGAACCGTGCGATTATGACCTGAGCTGAAGTCAGACACTTAACTGACTGAGCCACCCAGGTGCCCCTTCTCTTGCTGCTTTTAGAGTACTCTCTTTATCACTACTTTTTGCTATTTTAATTATGATGTGTCTTGGGTTGATTTTGCTGGGGTCTCTGTGTCTCCTTGATCTGGATTTCTGTTTCCTTCCCAGATTCAGGAAGTTTTCAGCTATTATTTCTTCAAATAAATTTTCTAATCCCTTTTTTCTCTCTTTTCCTTTTGGGACTCCTATAATGTTAATGTTATTACACTTGATGATGTCACTAAGTTGCCTAAGTGTATTTTTATTTTTTTATTATTATTTTTTTCCTCTCTCCTGTTCAACTTGATTGCTTTCCATTAATCTGTCCTCCAGGTCACTGATCTGTTCTTGTGCTTCCTCTAGTCTACAATGTATTCCATCTAGTGAATTTTTAATTTAGGTTATTGAGCTCTTCATCTCTGGTTTTCGGGTTTTTTTTTTTAATGTTTTATGTCTCTTAGTTAAGGGTCTCAATGAGGTCTTCCACTCTTTTCTCAAACCCAGTGAGTATCTTTATCACCATTACTTTAAATTTTTTATCAGGCATATTACTTATCTCCATTTCACTTAGGTCTCTTGCTGTCATTTTGTCCTGTTCTTTCATTTGGGACATATTCCTCTGTCCTCTCATTTTGGGTATGGCTTTAATTTTACCTTCAAATGAAGTAAGATGTCACACTAACTAAAAAACCATTGTAATACTATAATTTTTACATTATGTCTTTCTAGAGGACACACCTGATATTTGTCAGCTTCAGGTTCTGAGCTTAATTATTCTCTTGGATGAGAAGTTAGTAAGACACATGACACAGCACTCAGCTTTCAGAGGGTGAGCTCTGAGCCTGGACCCTGGTCTTGAAACAGCTTGTTCCTCTCTCACTGCTACCTCCCTACAAAGGTTATGAATTTATCTCAGTGTGTTCTTAGTTCTTCCAGTTCTTCTGAAAACAGAGCCTTGCTCTCACTAATCCTATAAGAGGTTCTAATCCCAAACTCCAGCCTTAAACTTTGGTACTTGCAGCGGGTATCACTCTCTACTACTATTGCAAGAATTCCCTGAATGGACTCCTATCTACCTACACTACACCTACTGCTGAAATTTACATCACTGATGTTCTTTCTAACTGGCAGTCTCAGTCTCCACTTCCTCCCTTGCCTTTGGAGAGACCTTTCTGAAAGGTCTGTCTATACTGTTGTATTACAATTAATACTGTTATTATTATTGGCAGCCACAATTTACAGACATAGTCTTTGATCCTTCCATTAGCCTTCAAGATCTCTTGAGAGCAAGAGAAGTTTTTTTGTTTTTTGTTTTTTTCCCCATTCTCCTAGGGAAGGGTTGAGTGGAGTGTCTGGTCCTGAAGAAACAAATGAATATACAGGGAACTAACTACATATTAGGCACTACCGCACATACTCTATACAATTATAACTAAGTAACTCTACCAACAATATTTTTTAATTGAGAATACTGAGACCCAGATAAATTAACAGCTAACAAAATAAATCAGCAGATCATTAGAGTTAAGGAGACGAGCTAGGATTTACAACCTCATCTGTCTGATCTTCAAACCATCTTACTCTCCATAATGCCATGATGTCTTGCCTCCAGGATTCATTTTTCCTACTCTGGCCTATTTTGCTGATCATTACTGAGCTCCAGTTATGACATTCTCACTGATTCATTCAATGTCTCTAACAGAAAACACTTTAAAAATATTTTATTGACTATATACACTATATATATTTTACTGACTATATATACACACATATATTAACTTTATCCATCTATTAATCATCTATCTATATTGATTCCTTCCACATGGGCATTTAGAAAAAATACACTGCCCAAATATGTATTTGTACAGAATTGTGCTTTTGAAACAAAATTGAGCTATTAAGTGTTCTGTGTTAACACTATTAGCAATTCCCATTGGTGACCTGAATTCAGATTATTTTTATGGGTTTCCCCATCATTCTACCCATAAGAAAATGTAAAGTCATGAAATTTAGATATATCTCACTTTTTTAGGTTTATAGGCCTTCTTCTTTAGGGAAATTAATAATAAATCTATTATCACTTGAGCATCAAATATAGTTTTTAAAGGACCTATTCAAATGAAAGGATTTTACAAGACATTGTTATCATCCAAATGACCTACTGATACAATTAGTGGTTATATTTCAGTCACAGCAGAACTTTAAAAACCATCATAGGCTTATGAAAAATAGTCTGCAATACAAAACAATTGCTATTCTGAAGATGAATAAATAGCCTATTGTTCTTGAGTGGAAACATCAGATAATCTGGAACCATTTAATTTAAAGTTCATCTTTTTCCAGTCTTTTCTATTCAAAACATATAAGCTTATTCAAGCTACTTTTTGTATCATATTGTCAATTTTTACTAAGCTTTACTTGTAACAACCTCATTTTTTAAGGCATGACCTAGTTCTTTTAAATTCACAGGCTAGAGAAAATGGGTGAAAACAGAGAGAAGATAATATATGTGAAAATACAGTTGGAAATACATGGCAATGCTTCACACATCTGATGGCTAATTTAAAAAGTGTTGAGAAGGGAATGTATTACAAAGTAATTAAAGAAAGAAGGTTTTAATAAGGTATCTAATTTAGAAGTTTTACTAGTTCTCTTTCATAACCAACATCACAACTCACGTCCACAGGCTTGCCATCGGAAGCTCGTGCAGCAATAACAGTCCTTCCACGAAGGTCCACAGCGTTCTTTTCATCTATATGCCGGCTTGCAATTAAATTACAATCCATATAGAGTGAAATGCCCCGGGATTGTATACCAATGCCAAGTTTATGCCACTGGCGATCAAACAAAGGACGGAGTTCTCGATTTTTAAAAATGTAGTTCAACACATCTCCCTGAGCAGCTCGGAACATAAATTCCACCACTTTCTTTCCACCATCAACGACTATAGAAATCTGCAAAAATGCAAATTAGCTTTAAGTGTTTTAAAACCAGTATTCAAAATTACTAAAGCACACAAATAAAAAATCAGAAATGCATGTTAGTATAACTGAAGGACTTAGTAAAATGTTTTAGATGACACCTGGGTCCACCAGACTTGTTAATATAAAAGAACAACAAATATCCAGCTACAAAAATGTTTCAAATATGGGGTATTCTGGTGAATGTCATATGTTCCTTTCTTGAGAGAACATCTGAGAGTATATATTTATATGTGTGTATGTATGTATCTAAGTATATATATAATTCTGTATGAGTAATTCAAGAATTAAATGTTACTTAATTTAAAAAGCATAAGAATAGGATTACTTCTCTTAGCATGGAAACTGAGATCAACTTCTTGAAACTTTGATGATTTGCATGGTGCAGAAAAGAATGCATTTTCATAAAGGATGTACTTTTTCAGTTCATTTCATTTTTCCACCATAAAATTGTGACTGTATTAACAGATTAAAAGACCAGTGAAATAAAAAGCATGTCAGTGGATATGTACAGAAATAAACACAAATGTAAGGTGCCAATAAGTAATACTGAGGTTCATCTCCCGCCCTGGAGTCCTTGCACTCTCATCTTTCTGCCCAAATGACATCTCTTCCATAAGTATTCCTACATTCCTGTTCTCCGTGTGCCCCATTTTGGGAAGCTGTCCTTTCTATGTTCTCGTAGTCCACGCCCAGCTCTGAGCTTACCTCTACCACTGCACCTGTCGCACTATGATTATGCTCTAGCATATTGTTCTCCTAGATGACATCCCCTTAGGCCTTATGCTCCCCGAGAAAGGAATTACGCTTGTTAAAATCTTATCTTTGTCACCAAGTAGCATACAGCATGTGTTCAGTAACTTTTTATTGATGGAATCAATATTTATATCCTGGTTCTTCATTCACTAAGGACTTTCAGATGAAACAACGAACAGCTTTAAAAATAATACATATCAGAAATTATAGGAAATAAAGAAGTTATTAGTGAGATGGACTTAGTGTCAATGAAGCAGTTGTGAAAGAAGGGCCATTTGAGTATCTTTAGACAAAATATGAATCTAGAAGTGGAAACAAACAAACAAAAAAATAACCTTGTCTCACCCACCATGCTCTCATATTACAGATCTCAACAAAATCATCCTATGAGAATATTTGCATTTCCCTCCTGATGAATCCTTTAAAAGACTATTTGGACACCACATCTGCTTCCAAATTTGTGCACACTGTTCCAAGATTCACCTGGCGTAATCACATAAGGGAAAACTAACCGGCACAACACTATGGCTCCTTACCTGTGGCAGATTCTGCAGGTTTAACACCTGCCACAGGAACCACCGTTCCTTTTTGGTGCTTCTGCGCACACGAAACACAGCTGCTATGGCATACTCGTCAGGAAGGCCTTTGGGAAATATCTTACTGGGGGGAGGAAAACAAAGAACCATTGTGAGAAGACTGAAGATGAAGAGGAAAGAAAATCTAGATATGAAGGTTTTTGTAACACAATATTTCAGTCGTATTTTTCTCAATGAACTTATAACTTATGATGCATTTTTATAGTAATCTACCTATTGGACATATGGAAGCATCCATACCTACAGTACCTATGCAGTTTTTAATCCTTGTTCTCTCCCTTTTTAGAAAGTGTCTGGTAAAAGATTGTTAAAGTTTGGGGTGTGTAAGAGCAAGGGAATAGGGCTAAAGCACTATGCAGTGATATTCCCTGACTCAACAAGATGTTTCAACAGAGGAGACTATCAGATTTCCCTGCTGTCTGGCAAACACTAGAGATTTATAATGGAAATAAATAGTACCCCTCTGTTTTGTCTATAGGCAGAACTACAGAGCACACCGCTAACAATTAAATGTATATTTTCCAAAGAAGTTTTATCATGTTAAATTCTTGCAAATGAGTTCCTAAGACTGATTTTCTAGTATCCATTTAAGACTCATACTGAAAAATAAACTAAAGAGGTTTTAGCTTAGTTTTCATTCTTACAAAAAATATAACTAGCAAATTCTTTCTAGGTAGCAGAGAGAAGCCAAAAGACAATCCAAATATCTTTCTTCCTCAATCTTGTTTCAAAATATTGGTCTCACCAGCCCATGAGGAAACTCAGGGAAAAAAATTCAAAATGAACAGATCTCAAATTTAGACTTTCATTGGAAAACAAGAAGAAATACATTCCTACCACCTGACTTTTAAATTTATCTGCATTGTACATAAAAACTCTGCAAGACAGGAATCATGCTTTTCTTTTAAAAAATCATGAGGAATAGTAGGTAAGAATTCTCTTAAGGACTAACATAGCCAACAGTTGTTTATATAAACGTAACACTATACATTGAAATGGTAACTACTAACTCTGAACTTTACACTAAGGTCTACTGAAACTGATGACCACCCACTGAAAATGACAAGCAAACTGTCACGGAGCATTCTGAAATTTTGGTTCTACCCTCTGTGTTGTAAACCAAGTCATAATAAGGTAGAGAAATCAGGGAAAAATAAGAAAACAGCTGTACTGGCCTAAAGTTCTTATTTGCTTATTGGTTAAACACAGACACCCATTTATGTCTACATGCATATATATACATACAACTTTATCTTTTTGACAATCTATTTAAAAGGGAGGCAACTTGACTTTATTGCATTTATATATTATATCCTCTCTTAAGTGAGCAAGTGATTAATGAATGATTTTTTTATTCCATCACAATAAAACAAAATTTCTAAAATGGAATTTTCTCTATAGAGTCACCATTATTTTTAAATGTTTATTTAAAACACTTATATGTTTTAAATATTGTAAGATCGTATCCTGAGCCAAAATGAACAATTGGTTGCCTAACTGACTGAACCACCCAGGAACCCCTATAAAGTCACCATTATTAAACTGAATTTCACAATGACCATTACTGTACCAGTTTAAGTAACATTGTTCATTTAAAAACAAACAAAATGCTTAATTCTGCTTCCTGTCTGACTCTGGCTTCTTTTCTGAGTCACACTGAGCCGTGAGCTGCTTCAGGGATGTCTTTAGGGAGGCAGCACCACGGTGGAAGATATCAAGACCCAAATCAAGAATTATCAGACTGCCCCTTTTGACAGTCACTTCCCCAACCAGTACCGGACCAGGAACCACTGGCAGAACTGCCTGTCCTTCCACCATTGTGAGAAGACAATGACTGCTCGTGGGGATGATGTCTCCATGTGCAAAATAGTATTGGGTGTGTGTACACAATCTGTCCCGTATCCTGGGTATCACCCTGGGATGATGGCCTGGCATTAGGCACGTTTCCTGGGATGATCTGAATTGACTCACCCACCTCTCCTTTGTCCTCCATTCTTCTCCAAGGGTGGTGAAGGGGGACCTGGGTACATGGTGATCCCCACCTTGGGATCCTCAATCATGGCTTAACTAAGAATAAATGCTCACTGGAAAAGTGAAGACTGTGTATATGTAAAAGAGCCAGATGATCAGGTAAGAAGCCTGGGTAGAACATTACTTTGACCAGTAAGAGGGGCTTCAGGGTGATTGTTTTTTCTGTTTTGTTTTACATTATTAAACTGATCACCTTCTCTACACCAGACAAGAGTCTTTACACAAAGTAGCCTCAAGCCCCTGTATGTGCTAAAATGTATCTGCATATTCTCTTTTATTATCTATAAAACTTCAAAAAAAATTATGTAATTTCAGAACCATATAAAATTGTTTAATAAAAACTCCTATGTATAAATAAATAAGTAAGTAAATAAAACAATGGGGCTTTAACATCTGCCATTTCTCTTTGGGACCACCTATAAATCTGAAGAAGAGTACAGACAGAGGTGAGAGGTGATGCCAAATCATAAGCTTCCAAATAAAAATTTTGAACTAGTTAGTTGCATCAAAATTCCTTTTAAAAAGGAAACATCGGTATACCTGGGTGGTTCAATCAGTTAAGTGTCTGACTCTTGATTTAGGCCCAGGTCATAATCTCATGGTTCATGAGTTCGAGCCCCATGTCAAGCAGCACAGAGCCTGCTTGGGATTCTCTGTCTCCCTCTCTCACCCCTCCTCCCCTCTTCATTCTTTATCTCTCTCTCTCTCTCTCTCTCTCTCTCAAAATAAATAAATAAACATTAAAAAAAAAGGAAACCTCAATCCACACAGCAGATCCCTACCCACCCCCTACATGCAGTAACTTGTGTCTTTACCTGTCTTCAAATTTCCTGCCTCCTTTATCCCATTCTCTACCTTCATGGTTTCAGGATCATATCTTTATTGCAAGTGTTTTGGAATTTGACAACACTATTTCCTGGGATTTTTCTTCTATTCTTTGTATTGAACACATCTTCCAATATGAGCTATACATCACCAAAAAAATGTAAGTTTTTATTCTTTTCTCCATATAATATTCTCTTATTCCCTCTTTTAGGAACTCCTTTTTTAGACAACTGTTTAACACCTATAATACCACCCATGCAGTTTCCTTACCCTTTCTCTTATATTTTTTCACCTCCTTATTTATTCTACTTTCCGAGATATTTCCCTGATTTGTTCTCCAATCCATCTATTCAACACCAATTTTTGTTATTTTCTTATTTCCAAGATGCTCTTGTGTTCTCTTTTTAAAAATATCCTGAATGCAATATTTTAAACCCCTGACATAATCAATTAGGTCGGCTTTTAAATGTTTTTCTCTGCATCCTTGACTATCTTCATTTCACTCTGGTTAGCTTTTCCTGTTTGATAGTTTGGCCTCTCTCTTCCATGTTGGAAGCTATACCCTAATTTCTGATTTTTTTATAATCCATATATATGTAAGGATGAAGCATTTAACTTTGACAGCAGCCTTCATGTATGCTGGCACAGTGTGTCGATGAATAACTTCACTGCATAGCATGATCAGCTGGCAGATTTCACTGAGAGTTCCTCAGATGTGAACGTAGAAAGATTAGTTCTCTAGGGACATTCAGTTTCTCCAAAGAAGAATCTACTTCCCACTTGATAAAAAGTTTTCATCTGGATGCAGGCATTCTAGAAACAGTGGGGTATGTGGGGGTCTACAGTTCATTACAGAATTGTGCTCCATTGCTCTGTTTTTGGTGTCATACCTCCTTCCTACCTTCACTATCCTGCTTACCTTTCATCTCTGGAGGCTCTCTGGCTCAATTTCTCTCAATAATAAACCTACTAAACATCTCACCTTCTGTCTGGTTGGATGAGGAGAGAGGAGGTACACTGCACACACACACACACACACACACACACACACACACACCCTTCATCAGCTCCTGCAGAGGCTGATATCCCCTAGTGATGAGTCTCAGGTGTCCACTGAGGTAAAATGGCCTACATCTCACTAGTATCTATGGCCCAGCAATATGTAGGTTCTAACATCCTCCAACTGTTTTTTGTCTTTAAGAATATATTGTAATTTTTCTCTTTTGCTCCATTTCCCTTTCTACAATCATTTTTGCATTTTAGAGGATTAAAAGTCCTTTCAAATCTTCAACCTCTCCCTCTCCAATGCCCCCTTTATCTTAGTTCACAAACATATGCATATCTTCTCCCTGCTACAAAACAAACCTCCTCCAACCTTGCTACCCCATTATATTACCCTCTCATCTATCCACCAACCTTCTTACATGAATACTCTGCATATCTGCATTGTTACTATCCATTTAGTCCTTAATCCTCCTGCATTCTAAAAGCATTCCTGGGGCACCTGGGTGGCTCGGTCTGTTAAGCTTCCGACTTTGGCTCAGGTCATAATCTTATAGTTCATGAATTCGAGCCCTGCATCGGGCTCTGTGCTGACAGCTCAGAGCCTGGAGCCTGCTTCAGATTCTATGTCTCCCTCTCTCTCTTCCCCCTCCCCTTTCTCTTTCAAAAATAAATAAACATTTAAAAGCATTCCTAATGAGGGGCACCTGGCTGGCTCAGTCAGTAGAGCATGTGACTCTTGATCTTGGCGTTGGGAATTCAAGCCTCATGTTGAGTGTAGAGATTACTTAAACAAAAAAAATAAAATAAAATCTTTAAAAAAATAAAATAAAAAATAAAAATACAGCATTCCCAATCAGTTAATCCACTGGCCTCTTCTCAATCCTCCACTCCCCTCAATCCTTCTGAAGATCTTAATATACACCCTTTCCATATTGATTGATATAAACCAAGGGTCACAACCACATGACCATAGGGCCCAACCAGGAAACTGGAATATAAGCTTCCTGAGGTTTTTCGTCTATCCTATTCACCCTTTTGTTCCCAGCATCCTTGTGCCTGCACAAGGTAGGTACTCAATAAATGAATCAGTTAATGAAATGGATTCGTATATAAGTGATCTAAAAAAAGAATACAAAACAAAACCGCACACCCCTCTCAGTCTAGCTTTGGTTTTTCCATCTCAGATAGAAATATGCATATAAGAAAATTTCACTTTCCCCTTAAGACTTTTATTAAAGGAGCCTGGGTGGCTCTGTCAGTTAAGCATTGCACCCTTGGTTTTGGCTCAGGTCATGATCTCACAGTTTCAGGAGTTTGAGCCTCTGTTGGGCTCTGCTTGGGATTCTCTCTCCCTCTCCCTCTGCCCCTCCCCCACTAATGCTGTCCCTGTCTCTCTCAAAATAAATAAAACTTAAAAAAACTTTTATTAACAGAAAAAAGAGGGAGAAGTGAGTTAATAACAGCAACCGACACTCATCCTTATGCAGAGGAAACACATGTGGACTGAGGGAAACCAAGAGCCCAACCCATCTACAGGGGGCAGCTGCTCTTTAGCTCCAGCCACTTGCTGCTACCCAAGAGTGTAGGCCCAGCATTACCAGAGCATCCCATTTTTCAAGAGAAGCCAAATACCTAGACATTTTATCTGAAAAGTTCAGATTTTTCATTTTGGCAATCAACTCAGATTTTTCATAAACACTGCAAATGAAGCAGATAAAGACATTTAATTTTGATATAATTATTTAATATTTCATGAAACTAAATGTAATTATTTTTCAATAATTTACGATCTAATTTAAAAATTGAAAATATATTCAATGAAAGGTTCCTCTGTGAGAAAAAAATAACAAAAACAAAATATTATTAATAATAATGTTGATATACAACAAATGCAGTCTTAAAATAATACGTTGAAATAAATTTAGTTTTGTTTGGAGAAAAACTGATTTTTTTTTTTAGCCTAAGTTTATAATGGATAAAAATCCTTATAATTACTGCATTTTCTTTTCAGAAATTCATGTTGTACTTTCAAGGCCAAAAATGTTTTTGCTTGCCAAATTGTAAATTTTGAAGAAAAAGTTCTCTGTTTTAAAAATAACACATTACAAAATATATCAGCTCTTACAGACTATGTTTCTTGTTTATACCACCCAAGCACACTTAATGTGACACAGAATAATTTCTCTGGGGGTTGCCAAAGTTTCTATTATAAAAGAGGCCATATTGGATTACTAGTCTGTTACCAGAGAGATATAATGACAGCTTGTTATGTGTAAGATATCCATGCTTGAATATTTTTGAATGGAGTGTAATTTCCTATAAGAAATCCTATCCACTGCTTACTCAGTGATATTCCCATTAAGAAAAATATTGTTGATCCTTATTTGCCGAACCCATCCATATCTATCTATCTATCTATCTATCTATCTATCTATATATGCTAAAATTCTTACTGGGATATTTTCTATCTTCCCTCATACACATTGCATGCAATTCAACACTGTAAATGGAAAATTCATCCACATAAGTTAATATTAACCTACATATGAAGAGCTCAAAGTTTAGTGAAATTTAAGTGTAATAAATCCTTTATTTCCCATTGTCTACTTTTGTTCACACTAATGAAAACACCTGAATATTCATTGACAGATGAGAACAGAGGTATACCAAATTAACAAAATGTTCGATCTAAAATCAATTTTTTTTAATGTGACTAAGTAAAAGTCACTGAGAACCAAACTAAAGTCGTTCCAAATTATCTAAAGGTGCCAAAGGAAATTGGCTGCCTGTGGAGTCCTTTTTACTCTAGCTCCTCAGAGAGCTAGTTCTAGATATAATCTGGAGTGTCTCTGAAGCCTTGTATTCACATACTTTAGACTCCTTTGAACTTGTAATTGATTTCAATGTTGAAAAAAATCTAAAATGAGGTTTTCACCTTCTCTCTGATGTTCTCTATGTATAGCCCTCTGTTCAATCATAAAATGGAAAGAAATGCTATTAAAGTCTAGGAGAAGTGGCAGAGAATAAAAAATGGGGTTCCTTATAATGACCAGCTATGGCAGAAGGCAATGTCCAGATCTGAGAACCAGTGAGATTTGACCCCACTAAAAAATTGATTTCATAAAGCTCTTAACATTATAAAACTTCCCTCTTACTATTAAAGTTAAGAGACATTGTAAATATTTTCTTCTTTATATATTCTTTACTTCCTCAATTTTTACAATGAGCATAAGTTGTATTAATGATCATTTGTAAAACAACATTACTACTTTCAGATTAGGAAAAAATAACACTATTCTTTAAAGTTACCATAAATTAATCTGATATTCTTCAAGGTCAGAGGCGAGGGAGAAATAATAATAACAAATGTTATTTTTTTCTATTATGGGAGGTAAAAAATCATAGAAGTCTATAACTCCCAACCTAAAGCCTTCAGAATGGTTTAGTCACTAAGGCATTAAGATGAAAGAAATTCCAAATGAAAATACACTTTTCCCAATATTTTCTCCATATATTTCAAGCAGAATATCTAATTACAAAGTACTAGTACCTATACTCATGAAGTTGGATAAATATTAACATCTTATTTAACATAAGGAATTCACTGTACAGGACTTTAAGAATGGGTTGTATTTGTCTAAATAGCCTACTACCCACATTCTCTGGATCTTCTTTCTTACTTGATTAATGAAAACTCCTTTCATGATCAGAATTTATTTAAAATCTTTAAGAAATATACATAAAATGATGACGTCTAAAAGGTATGTATGTTACAGAAAAGATCTTGGCATGAGATGGAGGAAACATTTAATCATTCTGTGTATGTGTAATTGTTACTAAATATGATTGTACATAGACTGCCTTTTGCATACATGGTGTGAACACAGAGATTCTCCCTAACTATGAAGTACTTTCATTGACAAGCCAAAACACCTAATACTGTACTATCAGAGATTTTTTCCTCTTTGGAAAGTGCATGTGTTTATAAAACATAAGCTCTGTTACCACTAAAATAGTTCCTAGAAACTCATCTCACAATACTAATAAAGTTTCTAATAATTAATTCTCGCCTGGAAAGTGTAGAACAGAGATCTATAGGGACTACAATAAAACAAAGAAGTTAACAGAGAAGATATAGAGAGGGAGGAAGGAATAAATCCAGAACAGGAAATGACCCTGGGTTAGAAAATGATATGTCATTGTCCTGAGCCTTGGGCAACACAAGCATCACCTTAAGGCACTGAGAGTTTGGAAGGAAAGTTCCAAAAAGAAAGGTGATGCCAAAGGAGAGAGGCAACCAAGATAAAACTTGATTATTTTCCTTGCCTGTGCTGTCAACTCACATGCCTAAATTACTACTGGGCATCTCTACTTAGATATTAAAGGCATCTCTAATTAAATAACTGAAATTGGACTTTTGTTTCCTACTAACAGGTAGGTACAAGGTACCTTCTCTAAGGTACAAGAATTTCACATCTCAGTAAAAGGCATGGCCATTCACCCAGATTTCCAGTCTAAAAGTCATTCTTGACTCTTGCCTTTCCTTGATTTTCCTACACCCCATCCAATCATCAGCAAGTCTCACTCTTTCTACCATCAAAATAGATTCTGACTCTGTCCACTTCTCTTCAGTTCCACTGTCACTCACTACCCCAAGCTGCCACCTTCTCTCCCCAGGACTCCTGTGACGGTGTCCTAATTGTTCTTTCACCTACATTACAGTCTAGTCCTCACATAGCAGCTAGGTTCAGCTATTAAAATGTAAATCATACCACATCCCTCCCTTACTTACAGCCTTCCTACAGTGTCTATGGTTCCTTGCACATGGCTCACAAGGCTTCATCTGTTCTGACCCCTGCTTCTAACACATCATCTCCTATTCCAGTCTCTATGTGGTACTCATACTCCAGTCACAGTGACTTGAAATTTGTTCCTTACGCACACCAGGCTCATTGAAGTCTTAGACCTTTGTACTTCCTGTCTTCTCTCCTGGGATGGTCCTTCCCAGAAGTCGTCACCTAGATGACTTTCTCCCCACTATGCAGGTCTTAGCTCTAATGTCACTTCTTCTGGAAGATCTATAGCTGTTCTCACCTCAATTACTACCTAACATATTACCTTCTTTTATTTTTCTTCATAGGCTTATAACTACCCAAAGTTTTTTTTTTAAATGTATTGGTTTACACATGTATTGCCTGTCTCCAACCACTAGAATGTGATTTCCATGCAAATAGGGGCACTGACAGACTTGTTGCTCTAAATCAAGCTTTAGACAGATACTAATCTGGCATATAGGAAGCACAAACAAAACTGTGTTCCTTTCATGGACAATCCATAATGATACCTATGACCAGTCCTAGCAGGTGCCAAACACCAGTAGTTGCATAATGCCTTACAGTTAAGGCCTTTAAGACTATGCCACATCACATTCAGCAAAAAAACAGAAGAGAAAAAAATTCAAGCTCTATGTGATTTAAAGCAGGTTAATCAAAAAGTCTGACACAAAATGAATCCAGGAACAAACAGTGTTCTTACTTTCAAAAAGAAACTTTAAATCTCCACGGACTACAGCAACACAGAACAGCTGCCCTGAGAAACTTCACCAAAAGTGTCCTTCAGCAGAAGACTTCCGGTGCTTGGAAATGTTTCAATTGTAAGAAGCCACACACAATAGTTTCCTGTAGTTCTAGAGTCCTAATGCTGAAAGGAACCTTAAGAGTGATTTAGATCAGCCATCTCATTTCATAAATAAGAAATTAAAGCCACAGAAGTTAAATAACTGCCCCACCATTACTCTGCAAGACAGAAGTCAGGATGGAACTTGAACTCGGAACTTCTAATTCCCAGGTCATTTTTTTCTAGTATATCAAGTTGCCTGTATCCTCTGGGTTGAGAACAAAATTTCCCTCATAATTACTGACCTGACTTAAAATTAATGTTTTGGGACTACAAGGGAGGAAAAAAACTACTTTTTTTTAGTACTAGGTGAAATGGGGAGAATATAAGTAAATATCAAACATTAGTATCAAGAAATGATTAGTTAAAATGTTTACAATCATGATAATATTAACAACAATAAATCATATTTTGGGCTCAGAGCAAAGCATTCATTATGACATTTGCACATCCTAAGTGACCAGTAGCCATGAGGGGAAGATTATTACAGTTCCTTCCCCTCATCATATTTTGAGCACAGATCAGGAAGTATCACAAACCACCCAATGATATCTTTAAAATGGGGCTACAATCTGTTGGGTTTTAAGAAGGATATGCATATGACAGAAGGTGACAACCAATCAGAAATACTTTTTCCATATTCCTTAGAGATCATTTCTTAGAAAAATTAGTATTTTTCATCAAACATTTCTTTAAAAGATGAGAGGAATTTTCAGGAAGTAGTAAAAATTATGAGAATAGTATATATACTAATAATTATGCAGTGTGAAGAAAAGCATGAAGTGTTCTCATAAAAAGTGCCTCTGTTTATCCTTCTGGTTAGAAAATATATTGGGATTTTAATATGTTAGGAAGAACATCAACAGAATGTAACCTAACTAAAAAGACAAGTAATTCCTCAAAATGTGAAAATAATGACCATAAATGTGACTATTTCAAATGATTATGGAAGGAGAACCCTTAGCACTGATCCTACATTAATGCTTTCCTGGCATGGGGATCAGTGGAAGTTTCTATCCCATTCATCCCCTGAGGCTTGAAATCAATGCCAAACATAGCTATACACAAAGTTAACTTAAAGTTGAAATGTCTGGTCTCTTAGGTGCAGAAAGATGCCAGCTGAACAAGTAATGGACATTCCTACCTGCCCAATTAATGAGAAACCAATAAGAACTACCTTAAAAGGATAAACTTTGCTTTTTCATACTCCCTTCTAGGAGGGGCACATTGCAAGCATGGTCATGCCAGGAAAAATCATAAAACTTAAAAACATAATCCGCCCTTTTCAAGTGCATACAAATATTTATTGATCAAGTTGTTTTATGGGGAGATGGAATCAGGGAGTGGATCTCATTTATTTTCCATGGCTGGGCCCTGGTGGTTTGTTGTCAAGAAAAATAAAGACCTTAATGAAGCCCATAAATTTATTTACTTCTTTGTATATTAAGTAATTGGTAATTTCATTGTACAGCAAGTTCAGGCTGATGTATTTGTTCAGTATTCCTAGAAGGACCATAGTTTGTAATATGGCAAGTGACATCTCTGTCTCATGAATAGAAAAAAATAAAAGACAAAACCAAACTGCAGAATAAAAGGGGATTAGGAAGAAAAAAACAAGACTGCCAGTTTCTGTTTTGCTCTTTTACCTAACTAAATAATAAGCACTATGAGGCAAGAAGTAAAATGTAAAAAAGGAAAAACAAAGAATAATAAACTTTCATGATTTCAGTGCTCATAAACTGAAAAGCAAGAGGACATAATTATGCTAGAGAAATTTAGTTTTGTATATGGTGTTTCAAAAATCAAGCATGATACACATTTGAATAATGAAGTGTTTAAAAAGTTTAGTTACTAATTACAATGGTTCCAGAGGTAATTCTTCAACTAGCTCGTAGCACAAGGCTTGAAGCAAAGCCTTTTTTTTTTTTTCAAAAGTGCTATTTTGGTAGAGATGAAGTGAGTTTTCCAGGTCATATTTAGCAAGACCAACCTTTATTTACTTTTTTGCTTTTAAAATGAAATGGCTAAATGGAAAAAATCTATTTTTAAATAGCAAGAACTGGCTTCCAAATTAATTCTTCCATTCTAAATAAGCGTGAGGCAGAGTTTATGAAGAACTTCCGTATTTACAAGTATCAATGGGGCCTTTGACTTGCTGAATATCTTCCAGGAAGAGAAATATGATACAAGTTACATTTCCTGAGAGTGAAGTGAGAGATGCTTGGAGTTTATAGTAAGTCATTTCTTTCCCAGCTGACACCCACCATCACCTGTCACGTTACAAGCGATTTGGCCAGCAGGGCCTGGAGGGTTTATCTGAAATGCCTTCCTCCCAAGCTGGGTGGTGATGTTTGAGTTTCACAGCCACAGAGACTCTGAAATCTCACCCTTTTTGTGCTTGCTAAGCGGATTCAAACAGATCGTTAATGGGAAAACAAAGCTTCGATGACCCTCTAGTAATCATATGTCTGTTATGATTAGCACTTGTTCATCATGACATTGTAAATGACTTCCCATTGAAAACAAGCCCTTCTACTATATAACATTCAGATAACAGAAATGAAGGATGGACTAGAGAAGCCACACTTCAGAAAGGCTTTGAAAGTAACTTTTTCAGGTGTTTCCATCCAAAAAAAGCAAGGAAGAAAGAAAGAAAGAAGGAAAGAAAGAAAGAAAGAGAGAGAGAGAGAGAAAGAGAGAGAGAGAGGGAGGGAGGAAGGAAGGAAGGAAGAAGGAGAGAAAGAAAGAAAGAGAGAGGGAGGGAGGGAGGAAGGAATAAGGAAAGAAAGAAAGAAAGAAAAGAAAGAGAAGGAGGGAGGAAGGAAGGAAGGAAGAAGGAAAGAAAGAGAAGAAAGAGGAAGAAAGGAAGGAAGGAAGGAAGGAAGGAAGGAAGAGAAAGAAGGAAAGAAAGAAAGAAAGAATCAACCCTGGGTAAACTTCACCCCCAAGAGGTCCTCTGAAAACTGGTGTCCTTCCTGAGTCTAGGGGTTTGGATTCTGCCTCAGGATCATTTACACCTAACTGAAAGCTGTGATTTTCCTAGTGGCATATATTCAGCTGTTTGGGGTTTTTCCCCCCTAGAATGTAATGCTATTGCTCTCACACCTTCACTTTATTTTAGACAGCTTTATTGAGGTATACCTGTGGTACTGTGGCTTCTCCTCAGATCGTCCAAATTATTCACCTTTCACTTTATTTTTATCAATAAAGTTCAAGCTCCTTAGGCTGGCACAGAAGTCCTCTCAGAACAGCACCTCAGTCTGCCCTTGCAGCCTCCTCTGTCCCGCAGACACTCTGCTCACCTGTGTTCACTACCACAACACGGGATTCCTTACCATTCTTCAAACTGTCTTGACCTTTAAATGATACTCCCTCTAACTACCGCATACTGGCCCCCGCCTCACCTGGCAAATTCTTCTTATGGTTCAAGCTTCTACTTCTCACATCTTTTGTGAAGCTTTCCCTGGTTCCCTCGAAATGGCTTCATCTGTTCTTCATCTTCATCTACATGCATACATCTAAAGATTGCAACTATATTCCACAATAGCTAATTGTTGACATATCTATCTTTGCAGACAGAAATAACACCAGGGATCATGTCTTTATTTATCCTTAAATCCTCAGTGCCTGGCACATAGTGAGTCTTCAGTGTCATTTAGGAATCAAATGAAATACTTTGTTAGAATTTCTTCATTCACTGCCATTAAAGCTGAATTGAGAAATGATAGGGAGAGTATATTATAAAATATTTTTTCTGTATACCTTGTAAGCAAAGGGAATTTTATACTCTTATCATGGGTAAATTAGAAGAGAGATAGAAATGTAAAGATAATAGGGAGGAATGCCTAATCCATATATCTATGAGCTTTGAGTCCCATAGAAAAAAAGAATGCCAAGAGTTGATTTGACTAATTTGTTCAATATAGTATGATGCTTTATGCCTTGGACATGGCCTTGAGGTCCAGGGGACAGTTAGAGAGAGGATCACTGAACCCATGTCTTCACTCTCCAGAGCATACACACACACCCCACAGAGCCACAGAGCAACTCAGGCACCTGAGGACTGAGGTTAAGCAGCCATGAGTAAGGATTGGCTAGGGCCCAACAGAGTGGCATTTTCATGGAGAGGTCTCCCAACAAACACAGGGGTGACATGCAGAAACAAGGAGATTAGAACACAAGGATAAGAGTATACTTTCTTTTGAATATAAGCACATGTGGAAAACTCTTCGGGCTCCCCAAAATAACAAGATATGTTTTTAAGAGGGGACTGAGGTTCCATAGCTGTGCAGGTAGAGTAGGAATCATCACAGTGTAGGCACTGATGTCAATATGACATCATTTGAACCGAACAGTAATGGGACCTGGGAACATTTGGATTATCTGAGCCAGAATGAGATTAGCACTACATGAAAAGTATACTGAACTACAAAAAAGAAGGAGGAGGAGGAAGAGGAGGAGGAGGAGGAGGAGGAGGAGGAGGAGGAGGAGAAGGAGAAGAAGAGGAAGAAATTTTGCCTGAGGACATCAGTGAGGGGTGTATTTAGAAGGTTGAGCATGTACTGAACTTTCTAGGATATGTAAGATTCAAATTGGCCAAAATGATGGGCAGAATATGACAGATAGAGAGAAACAGGTACAGAAAGGCAGTGTAGAGAGATACTTAGGTCAGACACATTCGAGACAGGGCAGTGGACACCAGCAACTTTGAAAGAAATCTCCACAGTGTTCAAGAAGACCTGGTCAGTGGGGTGCCTGGGTGGCTCAGTCAGTTAACCAACCAACTTCAGCTCAGGTCATGATCTTGAAGTTCCTGAGTTTGAGCCCCAAAATGGGCTCACTACTGTCAGCCTGTCAGTGCAGAGCCTGCTTCAGAGGCTCTGTCCCCCTCTCTCTGCCTCTCCCCCTGCTTGAGCCATCCTAAATATAAATAAATGTTAAAAAAAAAAAAAGAACTCCTGGTTAAATATGAGGGGGCTAAGGGATGTGTGAGGAAGTAAAAGTGGTCAGTAACATTATTCCTTTGGGAAGTTTGGGAGTGAAAGGGACTGTCAAGGGAAAAAGTTTCTAGAACAGCGAAGGATTAAGTATATATTTGTAGACTAAGAGGCCAGGATACTGTGGACAGGGACATTGAAAACAGAAGAGCAAAGGAGATCATGGGTGGATCAAGGTATTAAAGGAGGCTGACAAGGAGAAGATTAAGAGCACAAGTGAAGGGGTTAACCTTTGAAACCAGGAGGGTCGCCTCTAGAAAGGACAGCTGAAGCAGGAAAATTCTGAAGTAGAGAGCAGAGGTTGAGATGGTTCAAATAAGAGGAATACCTTGGGTGCAAAAGATCTGGTCAATTCAATCTCATATTCAGCCAACCAGATGTGAATTCTACATGGCACTACCACACATGTCCGTATTAATTGAAATTTTCACTGAACTTGTGGTTGTTTCTAAATTGCATGGATATAGCCATGGTGAGAGGAATGATTAAAGTCAATTATTTCAATATATTGCTTTTTAGCTTAAAATTATAAAAATTTCACCTAATCTGGAACAAATGTACTTTAAGAAATGTAAGTGTTAACTAAAATGAGGCAATAAGAGCACCTGGGTGGCTCAGTTGGCTGAGCATCTGACTTTGGCTCAGGTCATGATCTCATGGTTTATGAGTTCAAGCCCCATGTCAGGGCCAACAGCTCAGAGCCTGGAGCCTGCTTTGGATTCTGTGTCTCCCTCTCTTTCTGCCCATTCCCTGCCTCTCTCTCAAAAATAAATAAACATTAAAAAATTTTTTTAATGAGGCAATAGACAAGGTGTACCAAGCTTATTTGAGTCACACAAAATAACATAAGCAGCTTTTGGCTAACCATGCTTATTTTCTGATTACCTTTCCTGGTTAAGTTGAAGGAATTGAAACGATAATAAATCAATGGTTTATTAGCCAACACAATTATTCTTCCTTGATGGACATACATTTCAAAGTTTATCATTGAAATCAAAATTGTACATCACTGATTCTCTGTCTCAGAATGAAGATTACACTATCCAATGTTATTTTATTAAACACAGATGGTTTGCTCAATCTACAAAAAAATCTGTCAAGTTCTTATAAAGTTATTCTTAAGCACTAGTATAACAAAACATCAGCATTACTATAGTCAATTCTCTGCCTAATTTATAAACTTAAGATCATGATTAAATTTAGGTTTACAGCCATTGTAAAAGCAATACATTTGCAACCACCTAAGGTTAATAACTAATTAATCCTCACAGCATTTTAATGGGTCACATAAGATTAATAGGACTTGAGGGACATGCTTATGTGTCTTCTTTCTTTTCTATACTCTGAGAACCTGCACTACACACTCCACAGATACATACTCACAGCCCCCATCCAAGCCAAAACTCTGCTGTCTCTTAGGAGATTAGATTTATTGAATAGAAAAATAAGTGAAGAAAGAAGAAGAATCAAATATATAATCTAACAATAGTAGATTAATCAATGCCTGTCAAATTAGCCCAAGTAATTACCAAAGTAAAACACCTTGATTTTATTACTTTATGATGACATTTGCATTATTATGACTTCTAAGTAGTATATTTAACTGGCACCTTACTATTCTCAAAGTAACTGCCATAAGGACATTTTAAGGTAAGATAATTTCATACAATTGGCCATAATAAAATAGGAAATAAGCTCTAAAGATATCCTATTGAACACTGTACCTATAGTCAGTAATAATACTCTGGACACTTAAAAATGTGTTAAGAGGGTAGATCTCATGTTAAATGTTCAAATGAAACATATGAACAAATGAAATGAAATAAAATAAAACAAAAATAAAATAGATATGAATGTTGTAGAATCTATACACATATGATCAATTACTGACATTTTTTACCTTTCCCCAAACAATATTGAATTATATGAAATCTGAAGGAGAAAAATCACAACTTTTTAAAATTTGATGATGATAATATTAAATGTTTCCAAAATTGGTAAATGGAAATACTAAACTGATAATATTTCATATTATATTACATTTTAGTAGCCATTTCTATACAAAGCAATTTGTTACTGGAATATATTAACATCCCTAAATTTGCTAGAAAAAAATAACATTGATTCTTAAGATAGGTTCTTGTGATGGAGATGTAAATATTTCCAGGCATCCTTAAAATCTGTCTAATCATACTCTTAAAATTCTGTTCTAGGGATGCCTGGATGGTTCAGTCAGTTAAGCATCTGACTCTTGATTTTGGCTCAGGTCATGATCTCACAGTTCATGGGATCAAGTCCCATGTGGTGTTTCGTACTGACAGCATGGGGCCTGCTTAAGATTCTCTCTTCCTCTCCCTCTACCCCTCCCCTTTCACTCTCTCTCAAAATAAATAAAATAACATTTTAAAAAATTCTGTTCTAATATATATAATTTGGCTATATTGTATGATTTAAAGAATTCAGTAATTGTGAACCTATAAGGCTTTTCTTTTCATCTTAAGAATATTGGACTTGGGCACCTGGGTGGCTCAGTTGGTTGAGTGCCCAACTTCAGCTCAGGTCATGATCTCACAATCTGTGAGTTTGAGCCCCATGTCAGGCTCTGTGCTAACAGCTCAGAGCCTGGAGCCTGGTTCGGATTCTGTGTCTTCCTCTCTCTCTGTCCCTCCTCCAATCACACTCTTTCTCTCTCTCTCTCAAAAATAAAAAATTTAAAAAAAATTTTTTAAAAAAGAGTATCAGACTTAAAAGGCTTACCTCACATTTTTGGTATGGCAAACTACAATTGAGGAAATACATAAAACTTATGTGTAACAGTCATTCAATCTCATACTAACAGCTGGACAACTTTTTAATTAAGTCACTTTTCCTTACATGGGAAAGTTCTTATCTACAGAATGATAGGATGGCCCAAATGAAAACCCAAGGGACGTATAAATAATAATTCCCTATATTTTTATGGAATTGTGAAGTAATCCTCCTGAAACATTCAAAGATTAGAAGCTTCAGTGCGAGAGTTCTAAACATAGTTTTTAGAGCCACAGATTTTAACTGGTTTTGAGAGCTTGGAGAGGTCCCAAAGAGCAATAAAAATGAAAGATGAGTTAGAAAACCTGTCCTTATGAGGGAAAGACTGAAAAACAGCCTTGTGTGAGATGCTAAAGGAAGTTTGCCCTTTATGAGGAAATGGGTGGTACTGAGTCCCATGGCCCGTGCTTGATGATAGAAGGCAACACATCTCAGATCCTTGATCAAGGCAAGAGAAAAGTACAGTTTTTCCTTGTGCCATGTGTCTCTCCAGCAGGATCCAGAAGGCAAGACTAGACCCACATTCTTTCACCATTGTAATCTGAGAGCCTAGCAGAGTCCACAGTGAACTCAATAAATGCTTTTTGAATAAAAGAATGAGCTCCACTCTACCTCGTATTAATTACAGTGACTTATTGAATGCTACCTTTTATTCAACTGTTAGCAGAACAGAAACATTTCAGAAACCCCTAATACTTATGTAGTAAGCTACTGCTTTTACTTGTAATTGCTACAAGCTTTTAGTTGAAAAAAACAAAACTTAATGACAAAAGTTTTAAATGATAATGTCTAATGCTACCGAAGATACTGGGTATTATACAGAAGGATAAAACAATGATGAAACATAATTAGAAGTATATATCAAGATCTCTAAAAATGAACTAGTAATTCCACTGAGAAAAATCAATCTTATGGAAATAATTCTAAACACAGAGAAAAATAACCTTCCTGGATGTTGTGATGTTATTTATAATGATAAAATCTGGAAGTAACATAAAGGTCCATGTAGAAAAGACATGAGCATAGGGTGAATCATTCAACACTAGCACAGACAAGGTATAAATCATGCTTTAATATACAAAACAGCTTTCCCCATACTTAGGATTGTTTCTAAGGGAACTGTTAAGGTTCAGAGAACTCAAATAACTCCTAACAAAAAAAAACTACCCATCTTCCAAATATATAATTTGGGGTTTTCTTCTTGTGGAGGATTATTATGTTTATAAAAACATAAAATGAAAATGAGAATAGCTCCTATGAGCTCTTTTTTTTCCACGTAAAGCTGTGAAAAGAAATAGCCCTTGTTTCCAGAGAGTAATCATCAATTTAATGAAACAGAGAGAGAGAAGATTCCTCTTCACTGGAGATTTATTTCTTTGTAACGAAAGCAAAGGGGACCATACATGTCGATTATGCCACTGTGTCTAGCCACACTATTCAAGCTCATAAAAACTTATTAATCTGTGTTGATTATTGTTTTTTCACACATAGCCCCATGTACCCGCATTCTTAGGAACTGGTTCAGTGGCAAAAGATACCAGCTCATAGGAATCATTCCAAATAAGAGACAACAGACTGGAAACACACATCAGCACTCCTGTCTCGCCTCTTTCACTAATGGATCATACCATTCTAATTGGCTGAATCTAATAATGGCCTCAGAATCCTTCTCAACACAGTATTCCAGATAGCCACTAGCTATCAATCATGGAACCTCAGAGATAAGGCTTTTTACCATCCTTGAAATCAACAAATCAGGGTAATTCACTTCCCTGGTACATTTGAAATCAGATGATTTCCTCATTGGCCAGTCAAAATAAGAGAGTGTTGCCCCTTCAGAATCAACAGTATGTGGGAATTCAACATTTATCAACCTTTCTAAAATATTCAACTGCTAAGACATTTTTATTTAGTTATTTGGGACATTTTTATTTAAAACATGTTTCTATAGAAACAACTAATGAAAGAACTGTATTATACCAAGAAAATAAGGTTCTCTGTAGTATATGCATGTTTTGTGTATGTTTTCTCTCAAAATTTCACCATTTTGCCCTTATAATTGCCAAAACACAATTTAAAGATAATCAGAGTATGATCACCTGGGATATATAACTCTCAATATGTACAGAAATAATGAATTATTTCTTGTGCACAACCAAGGGTACTTGTTGTAGATACAAGAAGCCAAGGAAATGAATCTTTTAAAGCCCACAAATACTTTCATTTTCTATCCCAAGGAACACTGAGGAAATGGACACAAATTTAAAATAAAATCAAATGCATAAAGTCCCTCAAAGTTCCTTGAGCATGTATCACCATTAAGTGTACAATGTTTATTCAAAGGGCCCCTGCAAAAGTAGCCCTTGGGATTCCTGCATTAAGCCAGGCTCAAGGCACTGAGGGTGCCCAGTAAGTATCTGACCAACACATTCTTTCAATCTCTCCCCTCATGAATCTCACCTGGAAGATGACAGAACTATAAAAATAATCTCAGGCACAGAAAGAATCCTCATTTTCCACATAAAATAGCATCTGCCTTTTCCTATGCTGATTCTGCAAGGCAGCTTATTTACAAATACATAAATAGCTGCAACTTTACTCCAGTCTTATTGAAAAATCAAAATGGCATCATGCAAGAGAAGCATCCTAGCATACTTGGCTCAATGAGTGAAATGTAAATGGAGATGAGCCAAGCTACTTGACACTTGCTAGTCAGCTTAAGCAGATACCCTCCAGTTTCCTGTAGTGGAGGTCCCAGGGTTCTGCCTGTAGAGCCACGGAATTTACTTACATTGATAGCCCAGGGATCACACAATGATTTAGAGCTAAAGGTTGGAAAATAAATGTCAAGTTGTGGCTATATCTATTACCACACATATCAAAGGGGAATAACATTGCCTAAATGTGGCAGGAAATTTTCCAACGTAACTACTTAAAATCAGCTACATCTTCTTATATACAGTTCCAATGAATTTTAAAAAGTTTTCACTCCAATCCTTTAGCCACCTGGACAGAATCAGAGGAATTTAAATTGTCAGGAAGAAGGCAGGAGAGAAAATGCACTTTAATTTTTATAACAGAATTTTTTGCCTTTCTTAAATTCTTTAATTAAGGTTATCTACTAGTTTAAAATCATATATATATATATATATATTCATATATACATTACATATTGACTTTATGTATCATATACATATGTGTGTGTACATATATATATATTCATATATATGTTACATATTGACTTTATGTATCATAAAGTCATGTATCATATACATGTGTGTGTATATATATACATATACACATTCATATATATGTTACATATTGACTTTTCTTTACTGGATATGAATACCTAAACATGGGACTGCTGTTCTCTGAGTGTTTAATGCCTGCATGTGAAGCCACCTAAAAGTCACCCATAACAGTACAGTCATATCTGCTGAAGTGCCCTGCCTGACGATCACCCATTATATCCCCCAATATCAGATCACTCCTTTCCTTAGCACTCTTATTTCTTACCAATTAATGAGCAGTTTAATTTTAAGGAACCATATCATTAAACTAAAATCATCTTAAGAATCACAAAATAGAAGGTTTTAACTTTTCTCAAGGAAAAAGTTAGCTAGGGACCCAGTTTAGACAGAGCATCCGAAGATAGGCAACAAGATAATTAATGCTATCCCCCTTTGAGAATCCAAATGCTAAGATTCTCAACAACCTTTTCTGGTAATTTAAATGTTAGGCTACTCATCAAGAAGTGAAAACATCTATGTATGTTTTCACACAAAAACATCTGTGTTGTATATTAAACCAGAGTTTTAATGCTTATTTCACTGCAGTGCATTCATAAACTGGAATGTTCATCTTGGACTCAAAGACTAAATATCATGATCATATATGCTATATCTGCCTTCCTGACGACTCAAGCTTTTTGAATTACTATGTGTCCATCCTCCAACTGTATGCAGACCATATGGGGAACTTTTATTGCCCTGTATAGTTGCTGACCAACTGTCAGTATTTAAATGGTACATAATACCTTTTTTTTTTTTTAATCTCAGGTTTATCAGTAGAAAAAGAATAATAAAGATAAGAAAGAAAAAGTTTGGGAAATCAATTCTGAGATGAAATGTGTATCAAGACCATCTTATAATGATGTTATCATCTTACGTTATTATGTACGCTACACCTTATATAAAAGGAATACCTAAAGGCTAGGTTCTTTTGTTTTAATTTATCATGAAGCATAGTAAACGTAGAAAATAGTTACAATAAATATCAGCCTCTTGTCTTGAAATCTACACTGCATCTTCTGTTTTAAGGTTCACATTTTAAAATTCAACTTTGGTTATATCTACTTTAAACATAAATAATACTTCTTCAAAATGGTTTTAATTACTATTCTGCAAAGACTATGCCTATATCTGTATGGGTGAATGGCATTTATAACCATAGGATAGGATCAGATTCCAAAGATTATTAAAAACAACAAATATACAAACAGCCCACTTACCACAGCATTCAAGTGAGTATGACACCATTGAGAAGACTTTTTTTTATTTTTTAAACAAATTATTTGAAATTTTCTTAGAAAATAGTTCATGTAATATTATTAAAATGTAAAGAAAAATTTACTTACATGGTATCTCTAAAAAGAAATGCACTTCCCAATTTGAAACAGGTTTTATCACCTTCACAAAATGCACGTCTCAGAGAAAAGCTCTCTCCTAGGTCAAAACCTATAAAATGTAACAAATGATTTAATCCAGCAGTTTTGTTAAAATTAGGAAACTCACAGAGATACTGATTTTTAAATAGGATTTTTTGTCGTCCTTATCTATAGACTGATTTATTTCAAATAACACCCTGTTGTTTGGGCTCAGCAAAATTTCTTGATTTCATTTTTCTCCTTTTAGGCTACAGAAGTATAAAATATGTTGCAAAAGACTCAAATGTTAATTTTCTTTGACTTAGGAATTATCTTAAGAAAATAATCATAGTAGCTCATTGTAGCAGCTCTGATGTCTAAGACAGGAAATTAGTTAACTAAAAAATATTACAGAGGCGCCTGGGTGGCTCAGTTGGTTAAGTGCCCGACTTCGGCTCAGGTCATGATCTCACAGTTCGTGAGTTCGAGCCCCGCGTCGGGCTCTGTGCTGACAGCTCAGAGCCTGGAGCCTGCTTCACATTCTGTGTCTCCCTCTCTCTCTGCCCCTTCCCTGCTCATGCTCTGTCTCTCTCTGTTTCAAAAATAAATAAACATTAAAAAAAATATTACAGCAATTTAGTTGAAATTTAAGCAGTCCTGTTTTTTAAAAAAAAAAATCATGCCTTAGAAGAATATATACTGATGTGGGTAAATGCTTTGATTTCAAATTCAAAATATGTATTATGATTATGTATGTGTGTGAGAGAGAGGGAGAGAGGGAGTGAGGGAGAGAGAGGAAAGGAAGACAGAGCAAGGAAGATAGGAATGTTATACCAAAATAGGAATCATGGCTGTATTTGGGTAGTGAGATCTTTTATTACTAAATTTTCTTTTCTTTTTTCAAAATTTCTACAATGGATACAACTTCTATGATTTTAAATAACTTTTTTTCTCCAAGAAATTGAGTTGTTGTTAGTTAATATAGTACTCTGCTCTTTTTTTCTACATCATTTATCTTCCTTCTTTTTATTTTCTTATACTGATGTTACCAGCCTAAATTATAATGTCAAAGAATCACTTGTGATAAACTCCACATGTGCTGATAATTTTATACAAAATGCTTCTTTGCAAAGGATGATAAAGCTCACCTGAAACTTCAAGTTTATCTCTGTTGTCCTGTGGAAACTGATGTCCCTCTGTTCTCAGTACAGGACACTGTTTTTCTATTAAAAAAAAAATTGAAGATTTGCACTGCATTTGTCATCAATTTTTTTCAATAAGTTTGAATCAGACAATACAACTAGAAACTTAAGATAAAATGAAAATAATAAGCAATTTTGTTAACTTTCTATAGATTGGGGATAAGAATATTACCCCCCTCAGAGTATCTGTGAGTTTGTGAGGGTTACATGTGGCTGGTGCAGAGTGAATGCTTGTGTTAGCTATCATTACTACTACTGCTATATTACTCTAATTTTCTAATTGTTGCTATACACTTTTGACATTAGGAAATCAGCTTTAACATCATTAAAATTTCATATGCAAAATATATTCTAATATTAAAACAAATGAACTGCTACTATATTTGAACACAAATTTGATTCAACTATTCTTGTCAGGTGATACTACACTTTAGAGAAGGGGACTACTATGGACTGAATGTGTCCCCCCAAAATGCATATGTTGAAGCTTTGATACCCAATGAGGTATTATTTAGAGGTGAAGCCTTTGGGAGGTAATTAGGTTTGGACGAGGTCATATGAGTAGAGCTCTCATGATGGAGCTGGCGTCCTTAGGGGATGGAGAAACAGTATCTCCTCCTTTCTCTGCACCATATAAGGACACCAGGAAGGGGGCCCTCACCAGCATCTGGCCATGTTGGAACCCTGACCTGAAGTTTCCCAGCCTCCAGAACTGTGTGAAATTAATGTCTATTCTTTAAGCCACCCAACCTAGGACATTCCTAGAACAGCTTGAATTGACTAAAGCAGCAACACAGATGGAAATTATCACAATAAAATTACAAAGCAAAGACATCTGCCATACAAAAGTGGCCTATACTTTTAAAAATTAGATAAAATCATTGAGAAAGTACTAATTATGTGCTAAGGCACCTAATGAAACTTAAAAAATAAAAGGTAAAATTAGCCTCTACTTACAGCGAATGCATACATTCAATACTACCACAACACCTTAATGAAGTAATATATATGCATGCATTAGCTTTTTGTTGTCTGGGATATGCTTAAATCTAATTCAGGCTAGATTCTATGAAGGTTAGAGTCAATTGTGAGAAAAATGCAGCAAATTTTTAGAATATGCCAAGGTAACTATATAACTGGACAGATATTCTAAAAATAATTAATTAACTATTATGGCATCACACAATCACATTCTTAATTCTCCAAGTCTAAAATCCTGGTTGAGTTTATTGACCTAAAAGTGTTTTTTTTAAAATACAATGTATTGTCAAATTGGCTGCCATACAACACCCAGTGAGGGAGATAAACTGCTTAAAACTAAATTGCTTTCTTGCTCTCTGGAAAGTGGAAAGTACTGAATCTCAGTTCAACTGCTCAGCTCCTCAGCCCTTCATTTAACAAATGTATCATGAACTTCAGGGGTGGTGACAGAGCATCATCTAAATATATTTAACTAAAAGAATGAATCAGATTCTAAATAGTGCTGTCACTTAATCAGATTTAAAAACTGCAATACAAACACGTGAAATTGTAGTACTGAATAATCTCAGAGATTACTTAGCTACTTTGGAAATTCCTATTTCAGAAATATTAACATGATTGCAGATCTGAATAGATAGTAAAATTGGATATTTTGTAAACTTTACCAAATTTTTTAATCTGAATTCATAGTCATTTTTATAAAAACCAAGCATCTCCTCAAGATCTCTGTACTGAAAACTAGAGAACAGTGCTGAGGGAGATTTAAGTCCTAAATAACTGAAAGGTTAAACCAAGTATTTACACTGGAAGACTCAATATTGCTAAGATGTCAATTGTCAGTTTTATCTCTAGAATAAGTATAATACCAAAGGGTTGTGTGGGTGAGCATATGTGTGTGTGTGCAAGAAACTGACAAGCTGATTCTCGAATTTATATGGAACAGCAAGAAAACTAGAATAGTTAAGACAAAATTGAAGAACAAGCCAGACAATTACACTATCAGATACCAGAAATTTCTATAATGTGGTATTGGGACACATATAAAGAGATCAAGGGAACAGAGTAGAGTCCAAAACAGACCCGAGAACATGTGGTCTTCTTATTTACCACAAAGGTGCCACTGTAATTCAGTGGGAAAAGGATTGTTTTTCCAATAAATGTTTCTGGGTCCACTGGATCTCCATATAGAAAAACACTAAACCTTGATCCTTACCTCACACCATGCAGAGAAATTAAGTACAGATGATATTAGACCTAAATGTGAAATGTAAAACAATAAAGGGCTACAGAAAGACATAAGATCTTCACAAACTTGGAGTAGTAAAGATTTCGTAAGGGGACAACGAAAGCACCAATTACAAAAGATTGATAAATTGGAATTCATTAAAATTAAAATATTTATCAAAGGACATTAAAAGAGTGAAAAGGAGCCACAGACTATTGCAATATGTCTATCCAATAACATATCATAACCAGAATAAACAAGAACTCCCATAAATCAAGAAAAAAAGACTAAAAACTGTTTCGAAAACTCACAAAAAATCTAAACACTTCACAAAAGTGAAGATCCACGTTCCCAACCTACATGTGAAAATGTGCTCAACATCATTCGTAATCTAGGAAATGCAAAGTAGGACCATGATCAGATCCCACTAAATGGCTAAAAATTAAAGAACTGACAGCACCAAGTTTTGATGAGAATGTGGAGCAAAAGAACTCCTCCACATGGTTTGTGAGAGTGGAAATCAATGCAACCACTTCAGAAAACTGACAGTGTTCACTAAAGCTAAATACACATGAACTCTTTGACTTGGAAATTCAATGGCCCAAGAAAAATGAGCATAAAAAAATGAGTGTAAATATCCCTTTTAGAAGAGAATATTCATTTGTAGCATTACTCATAATAAGATAAAAATGGAAACCCAAATGTTCACTGACAAGGGAATAAATGAATAAATTGTGGTTATATACAATGAAAAATTGTATAGCAATAAAAAAGAATAAACTTCTGACACATGCAACAACTTGAATGCATCTGACAGATACATTATTAAGTAAAAAGAATACCATTCCCAAAAGAATACAGACTGTATAATCTCATTTATATGAAGTTCAAAAGACTGTACAACTAACTAATCTACATCAGAGTACTGGCTACCTTGGTGGGATATTACCTGAAAGAAGATAGAGGAAAGCCTTCTGGGGTTCTGGAAACGTTTTATAATTTGGTCTGAGGGGCAGTTACACAGATGTCTAAATGTGTATGTAAAAAATTCACTGCACTATGCATCTAAGATTGATGCTTTGTATGTGTAGTACCTCACCAACATGAGGAAAACAGCATGTCTGTAAGAAACTAAGCTAAAAATGATTCCTGAAAAACAAAACTGAAATTCTAATCAAATTTTTATAATGACTTTGAATGACTATATGACTGTAATAAATGAGATTAACTTTAAATTCTCCACAACATATGTAGGGAAAGCCCAACAGATGATTGACAAAACAAATCTCATGACAGCAGAAAGGGAGTTTCTACTATGATACTTTCATCTTAAGGGGTCTGTTGGCCTACTACCAACTTGGAAACAATACATGTCTGTCTTAAATTCTCCAAAGACTTAATGAACATATGATGATGTCACAGTAATAAACCTGTCACTTTGAAATGAATGGAATTCAACATTTCCAGCAATATTCATGAAAGTAAGTCTCCACTAAAATCTTTAGTTTATGAAAATCAAATGTAGCTTCACATATTTAGAGCATGTGCTTTATTGTGAAAACCTGAACAAAATAAAGGAAAACTAAATGTTAATTATTTGGGGGTAAGATTCAAGGTGCCATCATCTGAATGCGTGAGTCTTAGGGATCCGTTGCATACAAATGGCAAAGCAGTAGATGTGGCTCTCACAAATTGGCTGTATTATTTTCTATAAATATTGACACATATATTTTAAAATAAAGTAAAGCACACTTTTTGAGTGAATGTGCATATACCTTAAAGAACAACTGATAAGATCCAAATGTCATCCCAACAGGTAGACAGAGAAGAATCATTGCAGCAGTGTCACTGCAAAGGCTCTCTGGAATGTTCCAAAAGTAATTACTACTAAAATTTCACCATGAAACATGCACTACTTGGGGACCCTTAATCGACAGACCTTTTGAAGAGCAAATGCAAAGGTTTTTGACAAATTCATTCTAAGATATTGTTAGTGATTATCAGACCCACCTTCCTCCTGAACTGGCTTGAAGGACCTGGGCAGCTCACGGGGTCAGAAGGATATTCAAAGGAGGGCGTCTAGGTCTCATATGGGTAGATTATCTAGATTTTACCTTGATTATGTACCAAAAAAATACATACTTTTAAAAAAATATTTTACTCTTATATCTCCCTAAAAATTAGAATCCTGAGGACCTAAGAACAAATTATTCATGAAAAGTTAGACAACTTTGCCCCAGATCACCTAGTGACTCAATGGCGAAGTTGAAATAAAACCCATTTCCTATAAGAAATAGGTTCTTTCCTAAGAAGTCAGACAACTTTTTCTCTGTATTAAACACTGCTTCCTAAAACCACATTCTAAACAAAGTAAGAGTATCTATGACACTCTATTCTTTAGTAGAAATGCATTTTGTTCAGGCTCTCAGTTTCGAGGGTGCTTTAAAAAAAATCCCTTGTTCCCTTAATCTCTAAATCCTTATACTGTGTTCCTACCTGCTGGCTGAGCCTTCCATTATATTGCTAAGTATTCTCTTTGAGATTAGTTCACCTGTTTTTTGAAACCTATATTTCCTATCATTGTTCTGATACTTATTTTCTATACCCATTCACACAAAAATCTTTAGTTTAATATAGTATTCGCTGAAGACATGTTGAGTTCCGCTTTCTCACTTTTTTTTTCTTACTATTCACTGAAGGCATGTTGAATTACTTCTTTATCCTCTCAAACAACTAAGAAGCCTAGCTGGTTAAAACCCATTCTTTTAGTTTTTCTTTTTTTTTCGGCTGATTTAATACCTAGAAGATTTGTGTGTGTTGCTGATGTTCATACTGCAAACAGACTAGTCACTCTCCATGGCCACAAAGGCCTCTGGCCTTTGGGAAAAGCCAGGAGGCAAGGTTATTACTTATGCACTACAAAGACAAAAAGAACAGTCAACATTGGAGGCATGATGAAAAATAAATATAAATGCATTCTGTTACACTTCTTACAATGTGTTAAAGATTCTTAATATTAAGCTATTTATATACTACCTTACTGATGGCAAAGAAAGAAAATATATAATTTTTTTAGCGGAAATATAAGTTATATTTTAACTTTGCTAAAGTGCACGTTTCCACACATTTGTATTTAAATAACAATGTATTTAAGGTATAATATGACATCACAATATTCACCTAACTGTCAATTATAGAAGTCTTTAGGGAAGACATGTTACTCAAAGATATACTTTCATAAGCCTACTTGTTCACATTTCTGGGAAGAGTCCTCTAGGGCAAGGGTCAACCATCTCCCAAGAAGTCTCACAGGGCAGTATTTATTGCTTTGGTGAATTTACTAGATCCCAAGGTCTAGCCTTTGATCTCGCAAAGTTAGAAATCAGATTTTAGGGGGCACCTGGGTGGCTCAGTCGGTTAAGTGTCCGACTTCGGCCCAGGTCATGATCTCATGGTTCGAGGATTTTAACCCCGTGTCAGGGTCTGTGCTGGCAGCTCAGAGCCTGGAGCCTGCTTCGGATTCCTTGACTCCCTCCCTCTCTGCCCCTCCCCTGCTCACACTCTGTCTCTCTTTGCAATGAATAAATGTTAAAAAAAAGAAAAAAAGAAATCAGATTTTGGTAACATACAGAACACAGATGCATTTCTCAGTAGCAAATGTGCCTTCACCTTCTCCTCCTCATTCACCTGATTACAGTCTCCTAGTCTTTCTTGTTATTTCTGCCACCTGCCAAGCATGCCCCTTCCTTGGGACCTTGGTATATGATTCTTTCCAGGTGTTCACATCCCTCAGTCTCTCACAACTTTCATGTTTCTGCTTAAATGTCCCTTCATGAGGGCAGCCTTCCCTGCCCACCCTATACATAATAAACAACCTCTCCTCCCTTCATATCATGTAAGATTGCCAAATACAGAAGGAAACCAAAACAGGATACTCATTAAATTTGAATGTCAGATAAATAACAAAGATATTTTTAGTATAGGTATATTCCATGCAATGTTTGGGACATACTTACACTTAAAAAATTCATTATTTATCTAAACTTCATATTTAACACAGTGTCCTATATTTTGTCCGGCAACCCTGCTCACATGCTAATACTCAGTGAGGCCAGGTATGATGGTAGCATGGATTAAAGAGGTGACAGTGGAAGATGAAAACAGGGGGAGTAATTGAGATGCAAGAATCAACATAACCTGATAAAGGACTGAATGTAGGGAGGAAGGGGAATTGGTTTACTTAGCTGTCTGGGTAAAAATTTAGTTTTTGTAAATGAGTCCCGCTTGAGGAAGAAAAGATTTGTCAATGAATAAATTAATCTGTGGTGGAAGAGAGAAAGAGTTAGAAAGCTTAAGTTGGGGGCGCCTGGGTGGCTCAGTCAGTTAAGCATCCAACTCCTGATTTTGGCTCAGCTCGTGATCTTGAGGCTCGTGAGTTCAAACTCCGTGCTCTCAGCATGGAGCCTGGTTGGGATTCTCATTCTCTCTCTCTCTCTCTCTCTCTCTCTCTCTCTCTCTCTCTCTCTCCCTCCCTCCCTCCCTCCCTCCCCTGCTTCCCCCACACACACACACACACTCTCTCTCTCTCTCTCAAAATAAATAAATGAACTTAAAAGAAAGAAATGTTAAGTTGGAAGTGCCATTAAGAAATTCAAATTGTTAAGTTATTGATAGATAGAAATACAGGCATGGAACTCAAAACAGAGGTCTAGTGTGTGAAGTAAATTTGGGAGTACTAGAATATAAATCACATTTAAAGCCATGAGGACGGAAGAGATTACACGCAGAATGAGTTGAGAAGAAAAGATGGGAAAGGACTACCTCCTGAGAAATCTCAACATTTCTCTCCCTCGTCCATTTTTCTTGCTTTATTTTTCCTATTTCTTCATATCTTCAGAAGTACACATTCAATACATTATGGAGCTATTATTACCTGTAAAATCACAATTAAAATCTGTCTAGCTGCATAGATGTTCTATTTATCACTCTTCTTTTCTAACATGCGTTAAAGAAAATTGTTTTCTTTACTGTTAGTAACAAAACCTATAACACAGCATTTGCCTCAAGATTAGAGTCTGGAACGTGAAAAGTAGCAATTTACCCAAGAGACAGAATTGGTTTCTTTTCTTTTCATAAATAGAGCAAAGAAGACCTTTAGGTGTTTCACACTTTTTCTAAAAAAAGACTAAAACAGACTTCCCGTTGGACTGCAGGGGAAGCAGTCATTTTTATTTTATTGTTACAGGTTGCCCGCAGGCCCCTGTACATTTCCTACTTTGACAATATCTTTGAAAAGGATTACAGAGTGTCCCAGGTTCGGAGAAAAACACTGGTTAATAAATAATAGGTAAAGATCATTGGACCAGAATATAACAAAAATAATATGGAAAAGTGACCAAACATGAAAACAAAAAAAGTGAGAACACAGCTATTTTAACAGAAAAGTCACAAAAGATCACAAAATCCTTATAGCATCTTGTGGGTTTGTCGTCGTTGTTGTTGTTTTTATTTTTTTATTTTTTTTTTAACGTTTATTTATTTTTGAGACAGAGAGAGACAGAGCATGAATGGGGGAGGGTCAGAGAGAGGGAGACACAGAATCTGAAACAGGCTCCAGGCTCTGAGCTGTCAGCACAGAGCCCGACGCGGGGCTCGAACTCAAGGACCGCGAGATCATGACCTGAGCCGAAGTCGGCTGCTTAACCGACTGAGCCACCTAGGCGCCCCTTGTTGTTGCTTTTAAAACAAAGCTGTTCCTCCAAAGAATACCTGGTTAGGACCTATAATATTTATTTATAATTGTGAAACTTTCCTCCACTTTAAAAATTTAGGAGTTACATAGTATATTTGTCAGTTACATGGCACCACATTGAACATGAGGAATTCTTAAAAACACAAAACTCTCCATACGATAGCACACTTTCCACTCTTGAGTTTAAGAGTGCAGTGTGTTTCAATTAATAAAAGCCAAATTTCAGAATAACAGTTTTTCCTTATAATTGATAGTAAACTAGCTTTAAAAGGTATATGTGTATGGTCTAGGGCCTAAGTTTATAATCAATTCCATCTAGACACTTAACATGAAGTTTTACCATAAGTAAAAGAAATGGCATTCTATCATCTCTCCTTTTATCAAGTCTGGTTTGTTTTTTGTTTTGTTTTGTTTTGTTTTGTTTTGTTTTGGGGGTATGTTTTTTTGCTGCATTTCCTTACTCTGGTCTTCTGTTTTTATTATTTTTGATGATAACTCAGTACTTGGCCTTAGACCAGATTTAGGAAAGTAAAAGAAAAAGAGGAAACTTTAATTACATAAACATAATACATAAACTTCTATCATAGTGGAAAGTTTTAAGAAAATTTAATGCAGATTTTAAGATCTATACAATGTATGTTTTTAATACAATTCTCTTCTCTTTAATATGATTCTCTTTTGACAACTGAGCTAAAACTGCCACATTCAAATTATTTATCTACAATATGAAAATATATAAATATGCCTTAACTCATAATATCAATGTAATAGTAAAACTGATAAAAGAATAAGAAATAACTGAATTCTTAATGGCTTCAAGATTTTAAAATTCAAGTTGTATTGCATCTTTCCATATTACTCTTGAATTCTATCCCAACTGGAACAATATTCCAAGTATCATTAAACATACTATAGAGTTAAAATAAAGCAATTAAAAGACTCAATTTATCCTTCGTATATTTAGGTTTAACAGTAGACTGTTGACAACTTCACAGACTCCAAAGTTGAAACCCTAGCCTCTCCCTCAGATTTGTTATATTTTATTTTTAGATGTAATCACTTCCCTCCGGTAAATGGTTAGTGACCACACACACAGGTCTGCACATGAGGAAACTAAAAAGGGAAGCTTGCACTGTGAATCAGAGACACAAGACACAAGAGCCCCCTGTCAGGCCATGCCCAGCGTGTCATATTCTTCAATAATCTTTATGACAGTGCTGTGCAAACATTTTCAGTTAATGCAAATGATACCTGAAGTTAAGCAATTGCCATGGCATGTTCAGTATGTGTTGCTTCAGGAGCACCTTCTACCAAACAGCCTGATAAAAATCAACTCTTAATTTTTGTCTGTATTACTTTCTCTCAGTGCTTCATATTATGTGAATCTTGTTAAGAGTTCAGATTAATTCTGAATTCACACTCCTTAGGAAAATCTTTCAGAAAGATAACTTTGGTAAAGTTAATTGGACCAGAATATATGCATTTTAGTAGTCCTACATACAATAAATAGAACCTGATTAAAGAATTGCAATACCATGGGGCACTTGGGTGGCTCAGTCGGTTAAGTGTCCGACTTCGGCTCAGGTCATGATCTTGTGGTTCGTGGGTTCGAGCCCTGCATTGGGCTTTGTGCTGGTGGCTCAGAGTCTGGAGCCTGCTTTGGTTTGTGTCTCCCTCTCTCTGTGCTCCAACTCCCACTCGTGCTCTGTCTCTGTCTCTCTCTCTCTCTCTCAAAAATAAATAAACATTAAAAAAATTAAAAAAAATAATTGCGATACCAAAGCTGCAAAAGCAAAACATTCAGGGGAATTCCAAAATGGGGAAGTTTCAGTAGTGTAAAATGATTAAGTTCTAATGTTGCTGCACAACATTGTGCCTATAGTTAACAATACTGAATTATATATACACTTAGATATTTCTTCAGAGGGTAGATGCCATGTTGGGTTTCTACCATGGTTTTTTAACTTAAAAAAGTTACTAAAGGAAAAAATAACAAAAAATAAATAAAATAAAATAAAATAAAATAAAGAAAACCTGGTAGGTAAGATGCAAGATAACCAGCTAAAAAAGAAAAAAAAAAAAAAGACAAAAATGTCGGTTAATACTCCCACAGGTGAGTATTTCTACAAGTGTTTTCCTTAGACATATCATATTAGATTCACGTGGGGAGTCTGTTAAAGAAATTAATTGCTGAATCCCACCCCAGCCTGTCTTGCATAATGGCAATCTCAGAGTGGGATTTAGGAATCAATACCCCAGATGATTCTTGGTCAAACTAAAACTGGAAATTGATTTATTGTAGATCCTTCAAATCATTATTATTGTTAAAAGCATTGATTATGCACTAGCATGTCCCTAAAACTGTGTCCATCTCAACCAAAGATTCATTTTCCTTTCTAACCAAAGAAGTCTTATACTCTCCTTTTAAGTTGCAAATCGCATTACCTACTAATGCTTCTTAAAAGGAGGGAACAAACAAAATAACTAAAATTAACAACTCAGGCAACAGCAGATGTTGGCGAGGGTGCAGAGAAAGAGGAATCCTTTTGCACTGCTGGTGGGAATGAAAACTGGTGCAGCCACTCTGAAAAACAGTATGGAGCTTCCTCAAAAAATTAAAAATAGAACTACCCTACGACCCAGCAATTGCACTACTAGGCATTTATCCAAGAGATACAGGTGTGCTGTTTTGAAGGGACACATGCACCCCCATGTTTATAGCAGCACTATCAACAATAGCCAAAGTATAGAAAGAGCCCAAATGTCCATCGATGGATGAATGGATAAAGAAGATGTGATATACATATACACTGGAGTATTACTCAGCAATCAAAAGGAATGAAATCTTGCCATTTGCAACTACATGGATGGAACTGGAGGGTATTATGCTAAGTGAAATTAGTGAGTCAGAGAAAGACAAAAATCATATGACTTCACTCATATGAGGACTTTAAGAGACAAAACAGATGGACATAAGGGAAGGAAAACAAAAATAATATAAAAACAGGGAGGGGGACAAAACAAAAGAGAGTCATAAATATGGAGAACAAACTGAGGGTTGTTGGAGGGGTTGTGGTAGGGGGATGGGCTAAATGGGTAAGGGCCATTAAGGAATCTACTGAAATCATTGCTTCATTATATACTAACTAATTTGGATGTAAATTTTAAAAAATAAAAAATAAAGTTAAATAAAAAAAAAAAGAAGAAGATGTAGTACATAGATACAATGGAATATTACTTGTCAATCAAAAAGAATGAAATCTTGCCATTACCAATAACATGGATAGAACTAGAGTGTACTATGTTAAGCAAAATTAGTCACAGAAAGACAAATTTCATATGACTTCACTCATATGTGGAATTTAAGATACAAACAAATGAACATAAGGGAGGGAAGCAAAAATAATATAAAAATAGGCAGAGGGACAAAACATAAGAGACTCTTAAATACAGAGAACAAACTGAGGGTTGCTGGAGGGATCTTGAGTGAGGGGATGAGCTAAATAGGCAAGGGGCATTGAGCAGGGCACTTGTTGGGATGAGCACTGGGTGTTATATGTAGGTGATGAGTCACTGGATTCTACTCCTGAAATCATTATTGAATTATATGCTAACTAACTTGGATATAAATTTTAAAAAAAAAGGAGAGGACATAAAGAAATTAAGAGTCAAAACATTATCAGAGTGAACGCCCCTTGCCCTATGGACTTCCTTTTGCCATGAGTCACTTCTGATTTATTTCTCACTGAGGAAGGAAAGTGTTTTCCCCCCAAAAAGCATGACAGCCTCAGGATATCATTGATACAGTGGCAGAATATTCAAACTTTCATGTGGATTATTAGGAAATGCACCTCCTGACGAATTAATACAAAAATCACAAAGACTGGGATGCCTGGGTGGCTCAGTCAGTTAAGCGTCCGACTTCAGCTCAGGTAATGATCTCGCAGTCTGTGAGTTGGAGCCCCGCATCAGGCTCTGTGCTGACAGCTCAGAGCCTGGAGCCTGCTCCCAATTCTGTGTCTTCCTCTCTCTCTGTCCCTCCCCTACTCAGTCTCTCTCTGTCTCTCTCTCTCTCTCTCTCTCTTTCTCTCTCCCTCTCAAAAATAAATTTAAAAAATTTTTAAAAAATCACAAAGACTTACATAACACTAAGAGATTAAGATTTGTTATATCTTAGACTGTTTTTATGTGTGCTTCAAACTCAGAAGTCTCTACTAGAGCGTGTTTATACCCCTTAGCAATACTTCTTAAAGATATAGTCAAAATAGTAGGCACAATAAGACTCATAGTTTCAGAATGCATCATCATATGTGACCACCGTCAGAATACATTATATGTGATCCTTTGCGTAGGAGAGTTGAAGTGTCTCTTTGCTTAGCAAATGGCTTCTCTAGTGTGTCTAGTTTGACTTAAAAGTACATCTAAATCAGTAGTTTATACATACTCAAAGTTCAAGAAAAGTTTTCCAAATTAGGCATGTAATTATTTTTAAAAATCAGAGATGAGAGTAAATGTTTCAAACTGCCTTCAAGCCCTTTGGAAATATTTGTGAAGGTGATAATTTAATAACTGCAAATAAATATCTATTTAGTGCTAAGTGCTCTAACAACTGTTCATCTTTTGTACATTTCATCTGAGATACTATAAAACTTACTTAAACTACATTTCCTTTTATATCTCCTAGTTTTCACTTTTCCCTAATTAAGATTAGACATGTCCCTGGTTAATCCTAATTAGTGATAGACGTATGTACTTCTAACTTACGACAAGGGGTAAAAGAAGAAAAGTACATGCAGAGAATCACACACATATATTTATATTAGTAAATATCAATGAAAGGAAGGAAAGGCTATTTAGACTAATATGGGAAAATGAGGTGATTTTAGAAATTCTCAATGTGCAAAATTAAAGGTCAATGGGAAAAAAGAATGAATTTATTTTGTACTTGTAGATTTAATCTATGGCCTCCTTAACCCCAACAATTTACTTCGATGAGTTTTAAAAATAACTTGAAGACTATAAATAACATTTGGTGACTGGACAAAAGAGGTGGCCTGGATACCTGACTTGTCCCTGACCGTCACGGAAGTGGAAGCAGGAAGCAGAAGCATTGCCATCCAGAGCCAAAGTTTCCAAGAGCCAGCATGCCTCATTGTGCCTCGAAACCATGTGAACAAGTGGCTGCAGGTCTGCAACAAAACAAAATACTGGAATTGAGCTTACAATTCCTTTCATCATTATCTCTAGAAAATCCTCATCACCAAAGAGAACACAATAGATTTTTACACTACATAGAATTATATAATTGGATATATGATTATATATGTAGTTATACATAATTTATCAATATACACCTTAGCGTGTATTAAAAAGTTTCAAAAATATTTTCAGATTACTTCCTAATTATCAATGTCCACACAGCCTCTTATAACTTAAATTTTCTCTTCTTTTCATGTGTTTTTTAAAGCTATACCACTTTAAAATGATTTTATGTATGCAATTTAGAAATATAGACATATATATACACATATATATATATACACACACATATATGTGTGTATATATATATGTGTATCTATATAAATGTATATATATACATACACATATATATATATATATGTGTATGTATATGTATATGTATATGTATATGTACATATATATATATACATATTCTAAATCCTGGTAAAATACACCTAACACAAAATCTAAAATCTTCATCACTTTTAGGTAGAATTAAGTACCATCATATTATTGTGTAATCATCACTATCATCCATAATTTCTCATCTTGCAAAACTGAGACTCTATAACTATTGAACATTAACTCCCCATTTCTCCCTCCCCAATCCTTGGCAACTACCACTCTACTTTCTGACTCTATGAATTTGATTACTCTAGGTAACTCATATAAGTGGAATCATACAGTATTTATCCTTTTGTGACTTCATTTCATTTAGCATAATATCCTTAAAGTTCATTCATGTTGAAGCATATGTCAGAATTTCCTTCCTTTTTATTTTAATTTTTTAAGTTTATTTATTTATTTTGAGAGAGAGAGAGGGAGAGAGAGAGCGAGAGCATCCCAAGCAAGCTCTGCTCAGCATGGAGTCAATGCAAACTAAATCCCACAACAGTAAGATCATGACCTGAGCTGATATCAAGAGTCCAGTGGCTAACAGACAGCCACCCAGGAGACCCAAAAATTTCCTTCCTTTTTTAAAGCTGAATAATATTGCACTGTATATATATACCATGTTTTGTTTATCCAGTCATCCACTGATGTATACTTGGGTTGCTCCTGCCTTTTGGCTAATGTGAATAATGTTACCATGAACATGAATGTACAAATATCTGTCCAAACCCTGCTGTCAATTCTTTTAGGTACATACCCAGAAACGGGATTGCTGGATCATATGATAATTCTATTTTTAATTTTCTTAAGAACCAACATACTGTTTGCCACACCAGCTACACCATTTTATATTCCCACGAACAATGCACAACAGTTCCAAATTCTCTCCATCCTCATCAACCTTATTATTATTTTTTTAATAGCAACCATCCTAATGGGTATGAGAGGGTATCTCATTATGTTTTTGATTTTCATTTCCCTAAGGATTAGTGATGTTGAAGGTCTTTTCATATGCTTATTTCCATTTGTATATCTTCTCTAGAGAAATGCCTATTAAATCCTTTCCCCATTTTATAATCTGGCTATTGTTGAATTGTAGGAGTTCTTTATATATTCTGGATATTAGTCCCTTTCAGACATATGATTTGCCCATATTTTCCTCCTTGTTGTGGGTTACCTCTTCACTCTCTTGATTGTGTCCTTTGCTACAAAGAAATTTACTTTTATGTCATCCAATTTACCTATTGTTCTTGTCACCTGTTCTTTTGGTGTCATCTACAATGGATTTATATTTTTACAATATAATCTTATTATTCACAATTCTATTTTCTCTTCTATATATTAGTGTTACACATTTTGTCTTAACTGATGTTACATTTTCTATAAACATAACTATGTTGTTACTGGGAGGAATAATCACTGCTACTGGAGTGATTACTATACATACATGTGAAAAGCAATCTTTCCTTATGTTTAAAGAAAAGAATGGATATATATAATTCCTGCCTGAGCCTACCACTGGCATCATATTTAACATTAATGTGTTATCATCCATAACCATTTGTTTTTCTAAATATAGACTACTACTTTATAGGTATTACAGTAAAAGATTTAGTAAACAGAATCCCTAAAATGGAAAACTTAAATAGTATGCAAATTAATTTATATAGTGAAGTAACGTGAAAATAAACTGTAAGTAAAAATATAACAGCTCCTTCAGTGTATTTAACAATTGCAGTATTATTAGAATAGCTATTCTAAGACTTCTAAATATGCAAATAATATTGAATCATTTATTTGCCATCATTTAAATTTTATTCAAGAGTCAAATATAAAAGAATCCATCACACCAATGTCTAAATGTTGTCAGTACACACTCTAGAAAAAAACTAAAGTTATCATCTTTGGTATTCTGCATGTGCCAAATACTCTAAGATCAGCACTTTAAAATTAATTCAAGATTTTAGATATTTCTGTATGAATAGCTAGAAGTAGCAATTGCAACACTAAAATCGTGTGTGGTTCTAAATATCAAACAGCTGGTTTTATGCCTTATTTCTTTTAAACTCTTTCATCTAGATATAGTCTTAATCCTCATATGACTTTGCAAACTTATCCTATTATTTCAGTTAGTAGTTGTTAAAGCAATTAATTCTATTTCAAATAAATGAACTCAAAAATACTAATTTAATTATCAGAGATCCTTGATTTTTTTATTTTTAACCACGAATTTTTTTATCTTCTAGACATTTTTGTTACTTAAAGGGATTTCAATTACTAACACATAGACAAGAATAAAAGAAGTTTTACACTACTATAGTCATTAAATATTCAATAAAAAATTACCATGCAAATAATCTTCAGGTACATATGAATTAAATCAGAAAATTTTACCAAATATTTAAGCAAGAATTATCACTGAACTTTCATTTAAAAAATTTTTCAGAGAATAGACCAAGAGAACACAGGTAAATCATTAAGGCAGCAAAATTATTACAATATACTCAACAATGATATTGTAAGAAAGAGAAAATTACTGGCAAATCTCTTTTGAACACAGATGTGAAACTGTCAACAAAATTTTAGTACAGTAGAGGAAAACATCAACAAAACAAAAAGGCAACCTACTGAAAGGGAGAAGATATTTGAAATGATATATCTGATAAGGAGTTAATATCCAAAATATATAAAGAACTTATACAAGTCAACACCAAAAAAAAAAAAAAAAAACCAACCCATAATTAAAAAATGGGCAGAGGACTTGAATAGACATTTTTCCTAAGTGACTTCTATTAGTTGATAAATTAGCAGTGTAGTATAGAGATTAAAACCATGGCTTATGTCTGGGCTTTGCCACTTATAAACAAGTTATGTAATCTCACTAAGCCTTCGTTTATTTACCTGAAAACTGATAATAACACTAGCAATAAATTATTTAACAACTGGGGAAAGTATAGTAGAGGTCCTTGAACATATTAACTATTCATACAAATTACCTACTATTATAAGTGTTTGTTCTACATATTCATAAATAATAATAAAAATTGGGGGTGCCTGGATGGCTCAGTTAGTTAAGTGTCTGACTCTTGATTTCAGCTCAGGCCATGATCTCAGGGTCCTGAGATCAAGCCCTGTGTCAGGCTCTGCACTGAGGGGGGAATCTGCTCCAGATTCTCTCTCTCTCCCTCTCTCTGTGCCCCTCCTCCACTTATGCATGTGTGCACTCTTTCTCATAAATAAATAAATAAATAAATAAATAAATAAATAAATAAAATAATTAGTAAAAGTTTAGTTGTCTCCTCAGCCTGAGGTTGATAGTGATATTTGGACAATGGGAAAATGTCAAAGCACCCATAAATTTATGTTCATTGAAGCTTTGGTCCCTCTTACAGCAACAAAGACCCAGAGAGCTATATAGCCATATGTATATTAACTCAATCTTGAGGTCTCCCAACTGTTTCCTTGAGTCACTTAGCGGTTCATAGCACTTAGCTTCAATCTCATTTATGCAAAATGCTTGAAGAATAAGATGTTATGTTTAGTTGACTAAATGTCCTAGTTATTGATGAATTGCCATTCCACCCTCTAATGAAATGCCTTTCACCAAGTTCAGCAAGAACTTGAGAGAATTCTTTGTTCTCCCCATTTAATTCAAATCTTGGTGGTACTTCCTATAGCTGACTACTCCCTCCTTGAAATCTTCATTCTCATTGGTCATCCCAGCCCTCACACTCTCTGGGATTTCTCTCTAAATCCCTTCTCAAATCTTTTTGCTACCTGATATCTTAATCCTGGGATCTGTGGGCCTTCCCCACCTTGTCTTTATAATGTCTCTTGAGGTGATCTCACCATTTCTTGGCTTTGAACAGTACCTGTCAGATGAATCTAAAATTTCTATCCCCAATCCAGTCTTCTCTGAACATTAGACTGTAGCCAGCTGCCTATTCTATATTTCCTCTTAGATGGTGCACAAGACACCTGTAATTTAATATGTCCAAGTTAAATGCTTGATTCTCAACCACAACTTACTCTTCTCATGCTCTTCCCAGTCTCAATTAGTGCCCATCAAAATGCTCAAACCAGGAACTCAAGCATCACGCTGATGCTTCTGTCTTCCTTATCACCATCTCCCACATCCAAACAATCAGCAAGTCATATCAGTATTACCCCATACCCATCTCAAATCCATCCACTGCCCTCCATTCTTCTGCCATAATCCTAATTCAGGTTACCCTGGTGTAGATTCCCAACAACTTCCTAACTCATTTCCCCTCAAATCTGCTATCAGCTTCTGACCATATTCACTTACTACATAGCACAGGAGAGCTTTTCTTAAAATAAAAATTGAATCATGTCACTCCCCTGCTTTAACCCTTTAAATGGTTTCCCATTGTACTTTACATGTAATCCAAAAGCCTTTCTATGGCCTTCTAGGCCCTGAGTACTTTAGCTCCTACTCTCCTCTCCAGCTTCACTTGGTACTGTCCTCTTCACTGATATCCTATCCCTCAAATTCCCATGTTCTTTCCAACCTCAGGACTTTTGTGCATGCTGTTTCCTCAACCTGGATCACACTGGGTCCTGTTCATCCTACACCTCTCAATGTAAATGTTACTGGGTGGAAGAGCTCTTACCTGACAGGTAAGTGTCCTTGCCCCATTATTCTCTAGCTCAGACAATTCTGTCTGTGGACATATGTTTATTGCCCCCACTCAACTCTACTCTCCCTTGAAGGCAGAGACTATGTCTGTCTTGTCCATCACCTTATCCTCAGCAGCTAGCATAGTATCTGTGAAAGTAGGGGCTCAATAAACATTCTTTGAATTAAAATAAGTAACAGACTGCCAATTTCCAAATCTTAAGATATAGAAAAACATACTTATCTTTAAATCTGTAGTGATGATAATTTAATCTTTTATAATTCATCAAGCATTTTAAGATCTTATAATATTTCAAGGATCATTACCATGAACATAATATCTATTCGTACATTAAATTCTTAATTTTTCTCTTTTTAAGCTTTTTATTTTAATTCCAGTATAGTTAACATACAGGGTTATATTAGTTTCAGGTGTACATCTCTTTATACATTTAAAACATGTTTACTATTTGAGGTTTCTATTGTTTTGATCCTGATTAAGTACAGATATACTCCCCTCCACTAGGAACATTTTTTTTCCCACTAGGAACATTTGGAAAAAAAAAAAAAAAAAAAAAAACTTGATAAAGGTCTCAAAATAAATCCTTGTATAGGTTAAAACAAAACACCTTTTCCAGATCCTTAACCTCTGCTTCAGGCAGTTGCAGGGTGGGAAAAACCTCCCTTAGGGTCTTTCTGGACCTCTCCTCCAGATCCTTCTCACTGTCCCCAGAACCCTCAGGCTACTTCTTGCTGCTCTGGACCCACCTCCAGTGCCCTCCGGGAATTCTCAATTCTGGGCTTTGTCCACAATCTCCTCCATCATCAAAACTTCCCAATTTTCTATTTTGTCCCCTCAGCTAGATGACCATCAAGATAGTTTGATAAATTTATACAAGCCAATGTTGTCACAATTTAACTTATTGCTCTTCTTAGGTAAGATTTAAATGTTAACACAGACCTTCAATGCTGTCCCAATGGACTGCCCAATGAAGAGCCTCAGAATAATATATGTGGATATGGATGTTACTAAAGGCCTCAAATCACTTTTTTCAAAACTTGTACAAAGATGGCTCATGATACATTTTAAGAAGGATGTGGGGAATATTGGTTACACATGTTCTCATTTTCTGAAGCACAATTTCTTTTATATGTATATTTTTTGAGAGGCAGGCATGTCTCTTCCTAACACTATCACATTATAGGACAAGAGATCCACATAACATATGTCTAAATATATGAAAGTTAAAAATAAAGCTAATAAGACTAAGAAGAAATATGTTTTTTCCTTTTATCTTGGCAAGTATACCTTCACAAAGACTTGAAAGCCCAAGTCAAGTTTGGAATTGAATACAGCAGGCTACAAGGGATTAACTAGACTCTGGCCTGGACCAAAGCTCTTCCCTCACTTTTTCCCATTCTTGGCTTGGTCTGCACCATGAGGGGCCTCACCTACATGTATGGGAAGATACCAATAAGTCTAAGCTCTGTCCATAACACCTGCAAGCAGTCACTCCTTGATACCTGCTTGGGCCTAAGAGTGTTCCCACCAGTGACTTGGTTTGCCCCTGGAAAGACGAATCCAAGGAAGAGGTCTGCCAGATCTTATAAGAGGACTAAGGGTCCTTTGGTCAAGGAATTTCAGGATCTTGGGTTCCCAGAGCCTCAACTAGCAGCTTGAGCTTTGTGTGGATGGGTCCCCTTATATCTGTGGACTCCTAACCCTGAGAGCAGAAGCACATCCAGAGCAAGGCCACATAAGGGCCTTCCAAAATGTAAGGCCCAGAGCAGGGACCTTGTTGCCTGGGCCTAAGGAGAGTACAGAAGACAAGTACCAGGCCCTCATTCTACAGATATGAAACATTAAAGCTCATAGAGAAGATCCCAGAGCCTGAGATACAAGTCCAGCTCTTCTTCACTAAGAAGCCAGTGCTGTTACACCATGATGTTTACTATCAGGATGTGAGATAGACCTTTAACTTCCCTATATACTTCCTTTAAATTTGTAGCTATTCTTTATCAAGATGCTAGCCAGATCCTGGGGGGTGCCTGGGTGGCTCAGTTGGCTGAACAACCGACTCTTGGTTTTAGCTCAGGTCATGATCTCAAGGTTCATGAGTCCAAGGCCCACATCAGGCTCCCCACTGGTGGTGTGGAGCCTGCCTGGGATTTTCTCTCTCCCTCTCTCTCTGCCCCTGCCCTGATCGCTCTGTCTTTCAAAATAAGTAAATAAACTTAAAAAAAAAAAAAAAAAAAAAAAAAAAGCTATCTAGATCCAGGCTGTAGTTCTTTCCCAGCACTACAAAGTACCAAAGTTCTAAGTGTGAGTATTCCCAGTACTGCCAGTCTTGAGCAGACGACAGTGCCGAGGAGCCGATGAACCGTCTAAAATCATCCAGATAGCCCTATCTATAACCTATTTCCCAATGCTATGACAACAAAGAGATAAAGACCGACTGAAGGTCTGGCTATGACCTCTACTTCTAACCCATTATTCTCACCATCCTTGCCCAAGTGGAATAGTTTTGATACTGGTTGGCATAAGGCAATTTAAAAAGGAGTCATTGTCCTTTAAGTTTCCATTATTCAGCTCTTGAAAACCTGTAAGGCAACTATGACACTGAAAATATTTTAATTAGGACATGAATTTTTTTATTCCTTATATATTTTTGAGAGAGAGAGAGAGAGAGAGAGAGAATGGAAGCAGGGCAGTGGCACAGAGAAGGGGACAGAGGATCGAAAGTGGGCTCTGTGCTGCTCAAACTCTTGAACTGCACGATCATGATCCCAGCTGAAGTTGGACGCTCAATCAACTAAATCACCCAGGCACTCTAGGAGATGGATTTTTAAAAATTCTTTGTCAATCTAGATTAATGTACACAGAGCATAGAAAAGACAGAAAAGAGCAGTGGAAAACCTTAATCTTTCATTCCATCCATACAATGAGATTCCTACTATGTGCCACAGGGGATATAGTAGTCACTGGGGATACAGCAGTGAGCCAAATAGGGGAAGTCCCTGGTGTCACTCTGGTAAAGGAGACCAAAAATAAACAAACATACACATCATCTTTGAAAGACAGACACTAGGAACTAAAGGAAAGCAGAGTAAATAGGATGATGAAATAGTAGGCTTGCTAGATAAGATGGTCAGGGGCTTCTCAGCACAAACTTTTGAGTAAACCAAACCAAATCTGCCTACAGAACATGAATCATTTTATAATGCTCATTCTGCATCTTTGAAATTTGGTATTAGGTAAAGAGTCTGAGTGTTAGAGTTAAGACATAAATAGAAAATAACACGGAAAAGACAAGTGAAAGAAGAAAAAGGAGAAAATAGAAAAGAGTACTGATTCACTTTATGTAGGCTGTTAAATGAGCAACACATTTCAACTTTTAAAAAAGTAAGTTTGATTTGTTACATGACTAAACCCATGTTCTCAGAGCATTCATTACAAAGAGTAATGCCGTGTGACTGGGTAGGGGTTTGATTCTTAAATCAAACTTCTTGACTACCCTCCAATATGCCTGTACATAACTCCAAGAAAATCTGGCCATAGTGTTGTGAAGTCACAGATCTTTTAAATAAGCAAAACAAACAAACAAACAAACAAAACCAAAAAACAGGTGTTAACACATCTTTTACCAATCTTTAGAATCTATCTTTAGTGAAGCTAGAGCAGAGTCTATCAACTATTAGAGAAAACCAGCTGAAAAGACATGCCTATAGAGTTAAATTCCAAGCCAATAATAGGACAAAAAATCTCAACATCTTAGGACTAGATTTAGCATTATTTCATAATTTCACCAATAATGAAATTGAAGTTGGTTTGCAGAAGTCGGATGCAGCTTAGGCAAGGTTTCTGCCCTTATTACAATCTACAGAAAGCTCTTGACCTTTATATTTTAATTACAGGCATCCTTTTTACCTTAATAATCTGAGTTAGACATTTCAAAATCCGCTTTAATTCATTCTTTACCCCTCCCATATCAAATCTCTATCAAGTCTATCAAATCTACTTTTACAAAGTTCCTTTGAATCCATACCAACTTATTCATCCTCACAAAAACTGATTTACTTCACGTCCTTACCATTTCTCATCTGTAAAAGTGCAGGAGACCCCAAACTAGATTCCTCTGTTTCAGTCTCGTTCCCCTTGATTCTATATCCCTACTGCTCAAGACTTCTATTTCCATAACAGATCTAATCACTTTACTGCTCTGCTTTTTTGAAGTCTCCTGGTGGTTTTTCATTGGCTATTCCTAAGGGAACCACTCAAGACTCTCTCACCATTAGTGGAGTCCTCAACTCATCTGACCAGTCTCATGGCCTGCTACCTCCTTCCAAACAAACTCCACTCCATAAAACCCTTCACAATTACCCCACATGTGCCAGGCTTCTGCACATGCAGTTTTGGCTGTTGGGATATCTTTCCGTTCTCTTTCCAACTGGTGATCATTTACTCTGCCTTCCACATGCAATTCAAATACCATGTCTTCCATGAAGTCTGCAGGAACCATCACAGAGTTCATTTATTCACTGTCTTGCAATCTAATAGAGCTCAGTTCCCACCTCTGCTTCAGCACAGTCTATACTGCACTTTAATAACTTACGTACATTCCATCCCCCTCCATACTGAATATCTTACAGAAAAAAAAAGTGTCTTATCATTCGTGTTTTGTTCAAACATTAAATGATGTTTTAACACTAGCATTTAGTAGGTACTCGATCAATTTGTAGGAACACAGTCTAAGGCAATACGTTTCCAAAATTAAACAAATGAAAGGTTCAACCTGTTAAGTAATATATGCAGATATGGACTTAACATTTACAGAAAGATAGGAGGTGAAGAATTACAGACCAATATAGAAAAAAATTACTAAAAGAAAGCTCAGTGAACATAAGTTCAGTTATTTAATGAGATGCACAAAACATACTATTACTGAATTTCTCTTCCCTCACAGAAAATATATTTCCTGGTTCTTAATGTTTATAATCCTCTAAAGCTGATCAACTCTACCACATTTTCTCAAAATTCTGTGTTATTTCTCCTGTCACTTCAAAACTAGCACCTACTTCCAGAGGGTCTCCAAACTCAGGTCCCCTTTAAACAAGCTTAACTGATTCTCATCATCCTCAACAACTTGTTTGGTTAACTGATACACTTCCCTGAAATATCATTGTCTCCATCAACTTTTTTTGATACCATTCTCAACTTCCACCATTATGAGTGACCTACATTTTTTTGGATATCAATTCGTTAGCTCTGTTTCCACAGATATATCTATATCAACGATCCAATACCACTTAAAATTTTAAATTAACATATATATTTCCTTATCTATCCAGTTTTCCTAATTTTTCCATCTGAAGGGCTCTATGACCTAATAATCTTACAATCTCATAATTCCTTTTGATTGTTCTCAAAGAGGTATCAGAGACCCTTTGGGCCTCACAAATATCCTAGTATTCTACTGGCATTCACCCTCTTTCTATCAATTTCCAAATTTAATACGCAACTTCCTCATCTGATTATATCACTACTGGCCTACAAAATAACACCCCAAAGAGCCCCTTGCCTCTCAGCCTCTCCTTTCCAGTCTCTCCCTGGCAAGTGTTATCTGCTCTCCTCATCTCCGGTTTCATTCCAGCTTGGATTCTCTGTCTTACCAGGCACATGACTGCTCACTCCCACCTCTAAGCCTTCACACATGCCATTCCTTCTGGCTGGAATGCCCTCTCTCTTGCTCTCTTCTGCTAAGCCTCTTTATTCTCTGCCTCTTTAAGATATATGACTTTAATGCAGCCTGCCCTGAATAATCCAACTCCAATCCCATTCATTCTCTTTTTTCCAAGATCCTTTCCAGGTTATATATTAGCATCTCTCTCTAGTCCTACTAATTTTTCATTTTCCACTTGAATTTGTAATTATGATGCCACTTAGCCTCACAACTATGGTTTCTATCTCCATATCTCCAAAAAAATGAACTACAATTTCAGCGAGAGAAATTAAACTGAAAGACCATAAAGTAGATGGAAATTTTCCATTTCTGGAGAATACCATGGGCTTCTTTCTGTTTTAGATGGTTTCCCTGGATGACAATGATTCAGATACAGAGATAATGTCCCAACTGTGATAATAATCACATTTGCTTTTCTTTCACCTTTTTGCTTTTTCTCTGGCCTTTTCATATCAGGTTCAGTCTCGCTCTGCTCCTCTATCACCACACCTCCACCCTCCTTTCCCAGGAAACCCAACTTAGATTCCTTACCAGTTTGAGAGCTCAGGCCGGACAAAACCTCATGGAAGCACCTGCCAGTCACTTTCTCCATTTTCTATCCCCTAGAGAGAGAATGAATTTTTCCACCCCTGGCGATTGCCTCCTTCTTTTCCATCCTGAAGACATATTCCCAGTCAAAGAACCCTGTCAAGCCTCCTTAGGAAGAGATTTTAGGTACGTGTGCACCATCTGAACAACTAAACATCTCAGTTTCTCCTTGGCAGGCACATACCAAAAACCTCTGCTTGAGTCCCACTACAGCTCTCTCCTCACACACCAGTAAGGAGATGCTGAGAGACCACACGTTTGATAAAGTGGTGTGTTTCTTTGCTTGTTTGTTTGTTTGTTTTAATCTCTTTAAAAAACGGCAGTGCTGCTTGGTTTGGATTGAGAATAGCAAGCGCCATTGCTCTCTCACTTTTTGTTGGGGTAGGAGTAAGGAGAGATGTTGGAGTGGTTTTATTTGATCCCCTCCATTATCAAGCACATATAAATTCCTCCTGAGCGTCCCAACCAACCTCCCACCTTGTTTCTCCTCAGATTTCTCCTCCAAGCAGAAGACAGGACCAATCAGTCTTGCAATTGTGGATGCAAGGAGGCAGCACAAGTATTTCCTTTACCCTTGCACTCCCCAACCTCAAGCTGGGGCTCACCATCAATCACTGCTGCAATTCCTGGATGGTTCCATCAAAACTCTGCGCATTCTCGGGTTCTGGGTTCTCCTCTTTTTGATCCCCAGCCCACTGTCCCCTGAGGCTGGCAGTGAGTTCTAGTACCCTGTCCCTCTCCATTTCCCCACCTCTCCCAGCCTCTGGGGCTCATGCAACCTGGCCAGCCCACCACCGACCCGCCTGCTCCCTCCCTCCCTCCCCCTTCCAAGGACAGGTTTCGCTTACGCGCCCGCCTGCTCAGAATGAGCTAGCGTGCCCGGCGGCCGAGGCGCGCTTGGTTCCAGGCCAACAAACTTCCTCGGGACCCTGCAGTGCCCTAGCGGGCTGCGCGGCGCCGCCTCCCTCCTCACGGCCGCGGTGGCGTCGGCGCCGGCGCGCTGACGGCGGTGGCGGCTGGATCTCGCAGCTAAGGCGGCGGAGGTGGGGGCCGCGTTCTCCGAGTGCCGGGACCTGGACGTTCCCGCGGCGGTGGCAGCGGCGGCAGGGACGGCGAGGACGGCGGCGGCGCTCGGTCGGCCGCGCTGCGCATGCTGCAGGGTAATGAAGGAGCAGCGCCGGACGCCTGGAGGCTGACCGGGGCTGGGGGAGGCCCTAGTCCCGGGTCCCCACCCGCGCAGCCCCTGGAAGCAGCACTTGGGAGAAATACCCGCATGTCAGAATAAGTAACCCCGGGCCCGAGAGCTAGGCGCCGGAACCTCGCGTCTGCCAGTTTACACCCCTTAACTGTCCCCTGGTTTCCAGTGGGTAACGTCTCTAGACGTAGACCAAAAAAATACGATCTAACGGCATGAATTTCTATTGAGTTTATTTTGTGCATTTAACCCCATGGATATGTTCTTCTGTCTTTGATGTCTGTTCTCACCCGCATCAGCGGTGCTGGTAGCTCTCCTTTACAAACACTCGTAGCCAGAAAAATCACCTAGAACTAAAGTATAACGCATAAAGCCTGCATTATGTGAACATCTGAGCACAAACTACATCATATATAGCATATTAAAGTGGCCGTAGCGTTCCAAACGTTTTTGGTCCCGTCGTTAAGCCACCTATGGGAATGCGTAATTGCAGGTGTGCATTATTTATCCGCCAAAACATATTTACATGTGTAGCACAGTTTTTACATTTTCTTGAAAAGCAGATGCACGCAAATGACCAGAGACACGAGCAGATGATATAGAACCAGCATGTGTGCGAGAGATCAAGGGAAACGGCCGGTGGCAAAGCTGCGCAGCTTACCTTGAATGTGTGTTTGAGCCCCTCAGAGGCGCAGTGGAGTCCGGCCAGGGCTGCCGCACCGCCGAGGAGTGGCCCGAGTGAGCTCCCTGCGAGTGGGGAAGGGGGACGCATCTCTGCCCTTATTAGTCTCTCCCAGTGTGACCCTCCCACTCGACGAGGACGAGGACTCCGCAAGACAGAACTCCGCCAACTCATGCACAGGTTTTCCTTAATTACAACAATGTCGCCTTAGAGCTAGGAATAATGACTTCCAGGTTTTTGTTTTATTAGCAGTTTCACAGAATGACTATTGGAGGCAGGTGCTTAGAGTCTCTCACTTTGATTATGAAATGTCTTCAAAGTATTGTGTGTGGCATACATTCACAGGTAATAATTGGCTTCTTAATAGTTGAGCTAAAAAAAGATATCATTTGTGTATCATTTTTCACTTTTATGTCAGTTTATTTAAAGTTAATCAAGAGAGTCTGTCTGCCTTCTAATCATGTTCATGTGTACAGGTTTGTGTGGTATGGTTTGTCTCAGAGTTCATAAAAGTATTTTGTGATTTTAAATATTATGTCTTTCTGTGGATTGGTGCTATAAATCCTGGGTTTTGAACTCTTTGGGATCTCTTTGAACATGTGAAGGTAACATTTTTCTGCAGATCTCTGTGTAGGTATTTGTGGGTGTGTGCAGAGTTCCATATCTATCTATCTATCTATCTATCTGTGTGTGTATATATATATGTATATATATATATTTGGGTATATATACTAGGTATACATGTATATTTGAAGGCATATATACATATATGTATATACATATTGTGTGTATGAATACATATACATACATATATATATATATATTTGAAAGAAAAGTAAAACCATTATAGAATTCAGAAAAATAATCAGGCATTAGAAAACAGATAAATTGGTTTAATCGTCTTTAGTTCAGTATTGCCATATTGGGGAAATAATATAAAATATGTTATGGATGCATAATGGTGAAAATCAGTAAGCTTAAAAGTTACCTTAAACCATAGAAATATGCTTCATGTGTCAGGGCTCATAAATCAGGTAGCAAATAAAATCTGGCTGGCAAAAAATAAAAATGTTAAGAAAAATTTTAGGAAATAGCCCATTTCCACTTCATTGAAGTCAAACTATTAAAGAGTCAACTTTAATAGTGGTTTTTAAATCTGTCTTTCATTGTAGTCCAAATACCTGCATTTAGTGTTGCATCCATAGTGATGCAAACCATGTTTATAAGGCTAAATTTAAAACCTCTTGGTATGTTTCCTTCTGGTGTGATTTTCATCACTAATTTTTGGTTGACTGTGGAAAGAGGCCAAGGAGGGAGGATATCACATGAGTCACGCTGCTCAAATGGCCATTTGGAAACCATGATTCACAAATCTTCATCAGATTTTTGGTGATTCTTCTCTAATTTTTTAAAAGCATTGTCCCTATTTGAATTCTTTTTTTTCTCTTTAAGCAATTGTACATTACCCTTCAATTACTAGTGAATTGAAATAAGAGCATCTGTGTTTTATTTCTCTCATAGACTATTATATTCACTTTATTTACATTTAATTAGTACTATTTAAAGCAAGGCTTTAAAACTACTTAACAGAAAGCCTGAAATTTTGCCTCTAATTTGTGTTTTAATACAAGTAAATCATCTTTATTTTAGCATTACTTTCACAAACACTTTGATAATTTCATAATCTTTATATGTTTTTGACCTAACCGCTATTATATTTGTCTTTCTATCTCAGATTGCTCCTTTTCCTACTCACAGCATTGAACTGAACAAGAGTTTGGAGAAATGATTAAAAATAAAAATTATTATTATCTGTTGCTTAGTTTGTTCCTAGATACGCCAACAATCCCAGGTCAATAAATATTCCTGGTTTTTCTTCCAGGAAAGGGTTCAAACTGGGGCTGGTTTTGTAATAACAAAGTATTATAGCCCTAGATTTTGGCCTGTTAGCCAGTTCTTTTCATTGAATTTTAAAGTGACTTCAAATAGAAAGAGCCCCTAACCAAGCACCTTTTATTTATCCAACCCAAATACAATTATAAATGATCAGTTTTTCTACTCGCTTCTGAAGCTACTGCGGGTAAAGGAACATCTGAAAATAATAGGAGATCTGACAGGACTTTGAATTCTGGCAAACAGCTTGCAGGGCTTCTAATGCCCAGCTTAGCTGTATGCACGTGCTTTAAAAAATTAAAAAGATTTGAAACACAAACTGCTTTCAACATTTATGCACCATGGAAGTCATGTTTAACTATTTTTATGCCATATGAGGAATAAATACCTTTAATACATTAGAAAACTGTTCCATACAGTTTTAAGTACAGTGTAAAGCCCCACTTACATAATCTAAGTGACATAAAAGGAACACTGCACCATATTTTGATAATTGCCCCATAATAAATTTAAAGAATGTATTTTTTGTCTAAGCCTCACTTCTTAATCTCCTGGGTAAACACGGCTATTTGTTTTTCCTTTTCTTCTTTTTTCTGTACTTCTGTACTCCCAGCCATGTTTCTTTGCCTTTTTCCCTTTCGTAATTCCTTTCACTTTTCTCCTCCTTCAGAGTTTCCATTTTCCAAGAAGAAAGAATTTCAGCATTGCCCCCAGCTAACTTCTTAGTTACCAAACCATAAGAGTGTTCATTCTTTATTGAATTTACAGGGCACAGCCATACATGACTCCCATACATATCCCATGGAAATACTTCAATGCATCAATAGTGGATGAACAGACGTTACTGTTAACTGTAATTACCAAGTCTGACTTGTCATCGCCTGCACGCACTTCCCATTCTTTTCCTTTTTAGACCAGTACTACATGTGATATTCTTAAAGGTAAACAGAAAGTAGTCATACTAGTTCTAAATTTGTAGTAATCATCAAAAGTAAGGGCTTTTAAAATTTTTTAGATGCTATTTTTACCATTGTTTCTGAAAATAATTCTCCTCACAGAAAATAATATTCCAACTGGTTGTTGTTATGCTTGCTTCCATTCCTGGAAGATATTCTAGCTCCTCACATTGACTCAGCTTAGAAATGAGAGGAAGAGGTGATCATAGATCTGACATTCACTTAGTTTATTAGACTTACTTCCTACGGATCGGTGACCCTGAAAGGAAATATGGTAAAAGGCAAATGCCTGACTGGGAAAAATGTTTATTAATACACATCAGCTCTCAAAAATATTTTTTTAAATGGAGACAGATAAACATCCCAATAGCAAAATAGGCAAAAATATGAAAAGGCAATTCACAAAGGAAATGCAAATGGTCAATTAACACATGAAAAATTCAATTAAATTAGTATTCAAAGAAATACACATTTCTAAGCGAATGATTTTTTTCTCCTACCCATTTTGCCAGGACTAATATTAGTGATTATATTCAGTGTTGTCATAAATGAGGAGCATTCTCACACTTCTAGAAGCAGCACAAAATAGTTGTCTTTCTGAAAGGGCAAATTAGCCATGCATATTAAAACTTTGAAAACTCCTCTGAAACCGTAACTGCTTATTTCTGACTTATGATTATGGGGGATTTTGATTTCTTCCTTTTGCTTATCTATGATAATATAAAGTTTCTATAGTGAATGTGTATTACTGTTATAATAAAAACATAACAAACTAATGTGGTATTTTCTATATCTCCAACAAATTAAAAAAGCAACAGTGTTGAGAGAGCCGAGAAATTTGCCTCTCAAGTACTCTTTTCAATCATTTCCAGCAGGAATCTTCTAGGTAAAAATTAGTATGTAACTTGAAACATTTGAACTTACTCCAGGGACTTCACTAGGAATCAGATATTAATTAAACCGTTCATTCCACACACATTTTTGAATGCCTCTTAAGCTGAGCACTGTAGAGTATACAAGGATAGGTTGCACATGGGCCCCACCTCCTGGAGTTGAACATTTAGTAAGAAAGAGAAGACATGTATACATACACAATAATGTCATGAAATGAAAATACAAAGTGCGATAAAGTAGATATAAAATACTAGGAAAGCTCAAAGGAGAAGAAAACCATATTGATATGTATAAGCATGAGAGTCAAAAAATTTCAGTGAACAAAAACATATCCATTGTTTTGTCAGTCTAAATAAATATAACTAAAAGTCATCATAGAATCATAGTACTAGAAAGGGCACCATAACTAAATAGTTAATTGTGACATACTACGTTTACTGTTCCTATAATATTTGTTGAAAGAATCAACAAAAGAAAAAAAAATTAAGAATCAGCAAAGAATAAGCCCACTTATGTCCCGATTCAGATGAGGAAAATGAAGTTTCTTTCCTACAGAGCTAAATCCTTTCCCGGGAATTCAAGGCCTTAAACAGTGTCATCTCAGTCCCCTCACCTCAAACGCCTGTGAGGCCACAACCAGATTAAATGCTCGTAGCTACAGAATGAACAGGCCCAGTGCTTTCTCCATGCTGTTACTCGTGCTTCTTCCATCTGAACCTCGAAGCGGCCACTGAAATTCTGCCAGTCATTCGAGGCATGTTTCAGGTGTTGTCCATAACATGGTTTCTTCCCTGGCCTCCTCTCACCAAACTCTCCCCCCACTTCTAGACAGTGGTGTGGTTTGCTCTTGTTAAATGACAATCTACTTTCCATCACCTTGTTTCACACAATTCTGTATTGGGCCCTCTGACATGATTGTTAACTCCTTGAGGACTAGAATGGAGTCTTCTCCTCCCCCCACCTTTTTTTCCAGTTTATTTATTTTGAGAGAGACAGAGCAAGCAGAGGCGAAACAGAAAGAAGGGGAGAGAGAGAGAGAGAGAGAGAGAGAGAGAGAGAATCTGAAGCAGGCTCTGCACTGCCAGCACAGAACCTGACACAGGGCCCAAACCGTGAGATCATGACCTGAGCCGAAATCAAGGATGGGATGCTTAACCAACTGAACCACCCAGGTGGCTCCTTTTTTAGTAATGCCCAGAGCACCTAGTATAATGAATTATTTTTTCTTAATATTATCATTAAATATTTGTTGAAATGAGGCCTGTAGATGTTAAGTAACCAAGAACATACAATTTTCTAATTACAAAGTATGGACTGAATCTCAGAGTGAATATGGAGAAATGGTAGATTCATTTTGGTATGCTATCTAAGAGAATTAAATTACTAGACTGCTAACTTGATCACAGGATAATTTGTTCCCACCTATAAAAGATTCTAAGCACAGGGACTTCTTTTTTTCTTTTTTTGAGGGCAGCAATGTATCAAGAGAGCAAGACTATTATTAGTTGAAAATGTCTTCATCCTATGTCCCCTTCACTCCTTTTCCAAACAAAAGGTAAATTTTCATTATTAAAAAAGAGAACACAACTCTGTTTAATCTCTTATTACACTTAATACATGAAAAAGGACCCCTAATTAAACTTTGTTCTAACTCTTGAATGTTTTTAAATAACGACCCCTCTATACAACATTTAAAAAAAAATCAACATTGGCACAGTATAAATGATTGGTTAGTTAGTACATTATGTCAGGTTATACAATTATAATTCTTTTCATTGTAACCTCTTTTGAAGCATTTATTTTCAACTTAAAAAGTTATTTAGCTTATTCAGTGATTCTCATGAAATCATTTCTTAAAAAATCATTTGCTAGGCCTGGTGCTAAGTGCTTTACATATTTCATCTTTTTGAAATCCTTCAACAACCACATTGTCCTATTTTCGCAGCTTAGGACCAAGCTGAGCTTGACTTGCACCCCAGTCTGTCTCATTCCAATGTCCAGGCTCTTATCCACCATGCTCTGGCACATTGTCTTTAATTATTTTTCAACGAACATTTTGCTACCCTACACCATCCAACAGACTGGCTGAATGGGCGCTCAAGGCAAAGCAGAGGCCTCAAAGTTATGTGGCAACAATTTCCCTTACAAGATAATGTGGACAGTGCCCAGGAGATCAATGGGTTGAACGACTATCTCTTGATTTCAGTTCAGGTCATGATCCCAGGGTCGTGGGATGGAGCCTGCATTGGGGTCTGCACCGAGCGTGGAGCCTGCTTAAGGGTCTCTCCCTCTCTCTCTCTCTCTCTCTCTCTCTCTCTCTCTCTGCACTTCTCCCCAGGTTGTGTGATCTCTCTCTCTTTCTAAATAAAAAATAATAAAAAATAAAAATAAAAAAGCAAGATAATATGTAAAAGACAAAATTATATAAACCTATAAGTCTCTGTTTTAAGAAAGGTATTTTAATTAAGAGAAAACCATGAATGAAATTAGTTGAACTTAAAAGTATTTTATTTATTCAGACAATGTGCAGCAACATGCTTTATTCTGTGTTAAATTAAAAGAAAAAAAAATTCCAGGGCACCTAGTGGCTCAGTTGGTTAAGCTTCTGCTCCAATCATGCTCTTGTGGTTCATGGGTTCAAGGCCCTCATCTGTCAGGCGCTGGGCTGACAGCTCCGAGCCTGGATCCTGCTTCAGATTCTGTGTCTCCCTCTCTGCCCCTCCCCTGCTTGTGTGCTCCCTCTCAAAAATAAATAAACATTTAAAAGAATTCCAAGATAGAAAACTAGGCAAAGCACTTTGCTTAGCTAACTGTTCAACTAAGGCAAGGTAAGATAAATTTGACCAGACTCTGTTCTCTATCAAAGGTGACAGATTTCCTTATTTTTCTAATACTCAAGGACATTCTTGCTGTCAAATTATTTTACCATAAACCCATTTTTATCCATTTTAAATGTAAACTTCTAAGTTTATAAAACCCCTTTCAAGTAACTATAAGTCATAAAACATAGCTAGTGAGGGAAATAGTGATAGTTCATAAATCTATTCTTATTTTTAAGTACTTTGGGTGTTAACCAAAAACTACAGAATATTTTTTTCTTTTCTTATGTAGAAAAGTTCTTCATTTTTAACAAAAACCTCATAATAACCTTTAGTGCTTTGATAGCCGTATTGAAATCCACTATCTCTTATCTAAAGACTTGGTCACACTGGCTGCCAGACAGATACACTCTTGCTAATCCTATCCCTAACCAGGGTCACTGCTCAGCTGGTTCTGCTGTGGGGCCATCACTCAGTTTTGACCCCAACCTTGAGGATGCTAGCTACATCAGGAGCAAGGTGCCATCTGAAGCAGAGGAAGGGTCTGTTTTCTCCATCAAGGTCAGTCTTATGCCAATGGTTTCTGTTAGAATGACATTCTCATAGGAAGTGACCCTAGTGGTATTCTCAGGCAGTGTTAGGCTTCTTTACTCCATGTTATATTCAGGTTATTGCTGCATAATATACTATCCCAAAACTCAGTGGCTGAAAAAAATAACCATTTATTACTGCTCATAGGTCTGCTGAATGAAGTTCTTCTGGTCTAGGCTGGGTTTGGCTGATCTCAGTTGGGTTCTCTTATGGGTCTGCCATCAGCTAGCAGGCCAGAAGATTGGCTGGTAGTAAGGTGGTTCATTTGGGACAAGTTACCTAGCCTCTACATGATCTCTCATCCTCAAAAAGACTAGCCTAATCCAGGAGACCACAGGATTCAAAACAAAGTGGAAGCCCACAAGTTATCTTGAGCTTGGGCCCAGAACTGGCACGTGGTCACTTCTATCACATTCTATTGACCGAAGCAAGTCCCAAGACCAGGTCAGAGTCAAAATCTCCATCTCTTGAAGGGAGAAGCCTCAAAATCACATTGTTATGAGCACAGATATAAGAGAGTGAAGAAATGGAGCCACTGGTAATTTCCTATGGTTAGGAGAATACACAAAGAGCATCTTCATTCAACCCCACCAGTGGGTAAGTCCTATATCCTTCTCTGGATACCTGTTGCCCCTAGAACTGCCAGTAAGCAACTGCCAGTGCAGCTTGACAGGTCTTATCCCTCAGCTAATTCCAGCCCCTCTCACTTGGGAAAGGAAACTGAAGAGATTCTTCACTTCTCTCTCCCCCAGGGGTATAGAGAAGTGACATGTGTACATTTCCTTAGAAAGCCTAGGCAGTAGTTTCCACATGTCCTGCTGATGCAAGGGAATCCAGCAAACTTTCTGAATTCAGAAATCTTAAGGGAAGAAATGAATCTTCTCATCAGTTTTTAGAAAGTCACCACACCTCAGAGGAGATAGATTGAGGTTGACTAGTAAGAGACTCTTTGGCAGCTCTTCATTCTCTCTCTTCTGGACGAACTCTTTCTTTTGTAGCTCGCACTACTTTGCTGGTAACAAAGACTACCAAGCCAGTAGAATGTTTTTTGAATCATGAGGGGCCTAGGAAGCTAACTTACCAGAATCTTTCTTCTTTTGCACCTCGCCTTTTTGTTTGTTTGTTTTTCCTGTTTGCTTGTCTCTATAATAATGGGTAGGTGATAAGATTGAAAAGTTACTTGCGGATGGGTGCCTGAGTGGCTCAGTTGGTTAGGTGTCTGACTCTTGATTTCAGCTCAGGTCATGATCTCACGGCTTCATGAGTTCGAGCCCTGCATTAGTGTCTGTGCTGAGGATGCAGACTCTGCTTGCGATTGTCTGTCTCCCTCTGTCTCTTCCCCTCCCCCAACTCATGCTGTCTGTCTCTCTCAAAACAAAAGATTAAAACTAAAAAAAAATTTCTGTTTCATCAGTTTAGTGATTATATTACTTCCCTTCTATTTTATTTTGGTGTATTTATTGTTCTTTTTATTATTATATAAGATGAAACATTTCTTTTACTTTTATATTTCCTCTTTTATAATAAATACATTTTGTACTATATATTTTTCCACCATCACTATACCTTTTTTATGTTTCACATGTTTTTTATGTTTCACATGTTTTTTATGTTTCACAGATTCTCTCTGCTTCCCTTTCTCTCTCTGCCCCTCCCCTGCTCACTCTCTCTCTTTCTCTCAAAATAAATAAACTTAAAAAAAAATTTTTTAAGTTACTCAGGGAGGGAGAAAGGGACAACTTTAGATGAGATAGCCATAGAAAGCCTCTCTAAGGTGGTGGTGTTAGAGCTGAGACCTTAATGCCCACAAGGAGCCAGCTCTGCAAAGATCAGAGGAAGGGAACAGCTGGTGCAGAGGCTCTGGGTAGGCAGATCTGGACCTGTTCAATGAACTTAGAAAGGCCTTCACTCCAGGAAGAGGGTGAACCAAAGAAAGTGTGGTAAAAGATGATGTTGTACAAGGCCAGATACTGCAGGGCCTTTTAAGCCCTCGTAAAAACTTTATATTTTATACTGTAAAAGTAAGAAAGTATTGGAGGGTTTGAGCAAACACTAATTTTTTGTGTTTAAAGGATCACTCTGGTTTGCCTGTGGAGAATAGGACTGTAGCAAGGCAAGAGTAGAAAAAAATGAGACCAGTTTGGAGGCTGTTGTATTGCAGGCAAGATGATGGTGGCTTCATTGAGGGTGGTAGTTGTAGAAGGAAAGAAGCAAAAAAAATCAAAACTTTTATTTTATTCTAAAATTTTTATTATTTTGAGAGAGAGAGAGAGAGAGCGGCAGAAAGCGACAGACAGAAAGAATCCCAAGCAGACTTGGCCCAGTCAGCATAGCCCGTCATCACAGGGCTTGATCTTACAAACCATAAGATCATGACCTGAGCTGAGATCAAGAGTCAATGCTTCACCGACTGAGCCACCCAGGTGTCCCTCAAGACATATGTTAGAGGAGAACTTGACAAGACTTGCTAAAGAGCTGGATGTAGGGGCCCAGAAAAACAAAGAAGCACAGAGCAAGCCTGTATTTTAGGAACACACTAGAGCTTAACAATCATTTGGACCAATCATGTTTTTATGCTCATTTTAATCAATAAAAATCAACGAAAAAGTTGCTTGGTTTTCAAATGCTTGTCCTTTAGGGAAAAGGGAGAAATTTCTGTATAAATGATAGACAAGCTCACGTGTAGCAATTTGTACTTGAGTGCTCAGGAAGGCTATAAGCACTCCCAAGTGATTGCCTGTCACATCGTGGAAAGAGGAACAGGGGAAAGAAGGAGTAACCTAGAATCACATGAGCTTCTCCAAGACTGTAGTAGCAAGAGCTGCAGATGAAACCAGATTTTTTTCCCCAAAGAAGGTATGATAATTAACAGCTCTTTCAGGTCCTTGAACCTGACCTGGAGTTGAGATAGCCCTGGATGACTACTGCCCAACCACCTTAGATAAACTGAGAAAAGGAGACAGCGGGGAAAGGAGAATAGGATTCCAGAGAGAGAACTTAGGTAGCAGACTTCTTTGCTTTTCCTGAATCATCATTATAACACGAAGATGTGTGCAGTTGTACAGAAGTGAAAGGGAAAATTAAACACTATATTGTGTATTACAGACTTGGTGAAATCAAACGTTAAAAATCTGTGTTGATCTAGTGTTCAGGTTTCTCTTGGACTTAAACTCCTTGCCTAAGTCTTGGCAAAAAATACTATTTTAATAATCCAGTGATTCAAATCTTAAATCTTGGTTTTTTTCTTTAGGTTATATAAATGACCGCCTGCACTCACACAGCTCCCTGAGAGAGCAAGGAGGTTTACCAGGGGAGTGGCGGAGGCCTGTGCCACTACTCAAGGCAACATCTTCTGTCAGCCCCGGGAGTTTCAGCTCTGTGAAAAAAATGAGGACCCTCCAATATTTTGGAGGGTGTGAGTTAACTTAGGGAAAAGAGAAGGGAATAATAACCTTGTTATGAAAAACTAGTGTTCAAGTAATATTTTTTTTGGAGTGGAGTCTAAGTTCTAGGAGTCTAGGTTCATACAGGCAAAAGTGAATTTAAAGTAAAAATTACTCATATTTTAACATGATTTATATAATCACATGAAAACATAATTTTGAAATTATTTACAAACAGCAGGATGTGTTCTTTAAATGATCAAAAGAAAATCAATTCCAAAGCCTTTCGGTGCCTCTCCTCTTAATGAATCTCTCAAGGGTGTGGTGTGTGGTCCCAGAAAGAGTGGGAATGTCTCCTGCCTCTTCATTGTATACAAGTGGGTTTAAGTGCGGTGACCATATCATTTCTTTCCAAATGGGCACACTTTCAAGGGTGAAAGGAGGCTCTATGACTAGTATAACAAGAAAACAGGTATAAATGCCCATGTGATAGCCCTAGATTTGGAGCATATAATAAACCAACAAAATGTCCCCAGAGGGGAAGGGCCTAGTGTAGTTACCTTTATATTTAGAATTTACTTTCAGGAATCACACTGGGATTGACGAAAGCCCCCACTTTCTCCAATATTGTAAACTTCTGCACAAGTATCGTTACTTTGTCACCTTATTTCCTTGGCCTAAGCCTCCCTCAGTGTCTGTGCTATTGTGCCGTGTATCGCATAGTGCTAAAGTAACTCTCTGGATGTTCACAAGAGTTAACATGCTTCTCTGAGCACCTTTTACCAGAGCATGACTTGTGCTTGGAGAAAAATGGAACCTCCTGTTCTAACACTTGTTTGTTGCATATTTAAATAAAATAAGGTTATAGTTCCTAATACTGTTGTCCAATTTCTTCATTGTTTTGTATTGGCACCTATATAAATAACTATATTAGCATAACAGGTATATCTTTATAAATAAAATAAAAACCCCAATCCTATATATTATGTCGACATGAATATGTGTTTGTGAGTGTGTGTGTGTGTGTGTGTGTGCGTATGTGCGTTGCCCACGTGTGTTCTTCAGAGAATGTTGAATGCATGGTTGGCCCTAAGGAATCCTCATAAAGATAGATTGTGTACTATAAAAAAATTGGATGACATGAGTAAGAGAGATCAAATGCTATGTAATACTAAGGAGAACACATGCCCAAATTGTCTTCTTGTAAAAAAGGGGCATTTATAAGTTGCAGCTGGCTTTCGTTAATACCTTGGTAATTTACAAGTTTGGAGCATTTGGTTTTGTGTTTTATTTGGAGATGCAAGAAAAAATAGAATCTTTCTTCATCAAATAATCAAGAGGTTCAAATACATAAAGCTTTCTACACAATAGGATATATACAAAATATATACATATATAAACACACAAATATATATTCTACACAACAAATACATATTGAGTTCCTTGCACTGTTTTAACCTCTTGGGAAACAATCATCAACAGGACAGACAAGATTTCATGTTCTTTACAGAACTGTGATGGAAAAGTTAATTAGATGAAGATGGCTACAAATATTTCCATCAATACTTCTAGTTTAACCAGTTGCAATATAAGATTCTTCTAGGTGAGATAGTATTTGTGAATAATTTTCTATGAATAATGATCTCCTCAAGGCTTAGAGAAGTTGAAAACCTCCTCAAAATGCTTTCTTGTTATGCATGCAGCATTTATTCATTCAACAAATATTTAGAGTGCCACCATGTGCCAGTAACTGTTGTCGTCGTTTAGAAACAAGAGTGAACAAAATGAATTGTCTTCTCCCTTACCACTTGTCTCCCAAGGAAAGAGATGAACAGTAACTAGAGAAATAAGTGAATAACATATACTATGTCAGATGGTGACACATGGCAACGGCAACGGGGGAAAATAAAGCCAGGAAGGAGATAGTGCCAGGGTGGATGGTGAGGGTTACTATGTTATAAAGAGTGCCAGAGGCCTCTCTGGAAAGGTAACATTTGAGTGGAGACCTGAAAGAAGTAAGGGAGTGAATTATGGAGACACCTGGTGAGGGGGAAGAAGTTTTCAGACAAAAGGAAAAGTTAGTGCAAAGGTCCTTAGTTGGGAATATGCTTTACGAGTTCAGGGAACACCACAAATGCCAGTGATGCTGAAATAAAGCAACAACGGGGAGAGAAGTAGGCGGTGGCATCTGAGAGACGGGGCTGCCTCTGGTAATTGCTGTATGGCAGTCTACTGTGGAAGGTACACAGCAGCTGAAAGGGGTGTTCATTTGAAGAATATTGGACATTTAGAAGAAACAGCTCTACTCTATTTTAGTCTATTTATCCTATTAAATTATTTACAGACTTTTTATTTCTCATCCTGGTGATAAAAATGTGTCATACTCAGGCTATGTGTGTAAAATAAGATTTCTGAAATAACTTCACTTTGCTGAGATTTTTTTAAAATTTATTTTTTGGCAAATTATACAGCATCTATTCGCTGAAGTGTCTTTCAAAGGAGAATTTATGAAAAAAAAAAAAAAAACCCAAGGACATTCATTCCATTTCTGGAAATCATGATATGTTTAGTTGCTAGACAAGTGAAGATTTTCTAGCCAATCTGTTATGTGAGGAAGAAACATTCTCTCTCCTGTATGTGTGTGTAACTGCGTATATGTAATATGTATATCAGTATTTTTAAAAAACCTATTCTTACCACATGAAGAACCTAACCCTGTCTCAAATTGTATTAGGTCTACAAAAATTCTCTACTTATTGGCAGGTAGGTTATGGGTCGATTGGGAAGAGATTGGATATTTTCTTATAGGATTAAGAAAAGTGCCAAAGAAGAGGAAAAAATTAAACCTCCAGAAGCAAGGAATATTTCTCATTTATGTATGATGTATGTACTTACGCATGTATGTATATATGTATATCGAAAGCTATCTATATATAGTTGTATAATTGAGTTTACTGATTTTCAATTGTCCACGAAAAGACATTTTTTCAGTTCTTATGCTTAAAACCTTAGGCAGCATAGAGTAATAGTTAAAGCTTTGAGGTCAGCTAGACTTGAATTTGAACTCCACCTTTGCCACTCTCATATAGGGAGACTAACCTCACTCTAGATGCCTACCTCACAGAAAAAATAACTGTTATCTGATATAATGTATATGAAACATTGAGAACAGTATATAATATATAATAAATGCTCAATGGAACATAGTTAATATCATTTCTTTACTCCCCCCTATTTTCCCGGTTCCTATGTTCAACCATTCACCATTTTGTATTAACTGTTCAATAGCAAGACCATAAGTTCTGTCCCTTTATCTGTGTTTCTAATACAATGAACTAAAGCACTTTTTTATTCATTCACCCAATGCTTATCAGCACATGCTTTGCACCAGGGACTATGCTAGAAGACAAAGAGAGCAGTGAAAAAGACAGAGAATTGCCATTAAGGTGTAGTACTGCCTTGAATACTAAATTTAGAAAAGATATCCCCTCAGTATGTAGCACAGGACCAAACATTGAGAATATTCCAGAATAGCCATAGACTTAGTCTTGTAGAATTAAGAAAGAACCTAGAGATAATCCTGTATAAATCCCTTATCTTTTAAATAAAAGTTTGTGACTAAGCATAGCTCAATATTGTAAGGTGATGCTTCAAGTAGTATGAACAAAGTAGTTTTGTTTATTACCATAACAGATCTCTTTATTTGATAGATGAGAAGTAGTGACATAAGACTTTATACTGTCCAGTGTGAGAAAAGTTGTTAGAATTAGAGGTGGGACTGGAAGATATTCAAGTTAACAGACACAAACTTTAAAATAATTACAAATAACATGTCCAAGAAATTAGATGAAAAGATGAAGAATTTAAAAAATTATTTTAGAGAGAGAGAGAGAGAGAGCACAAGCATGGGAGAGGGGAAAAGGGAGAGAGAGAGAATCCCAAGCTCAGTGCAGAGCCTGATGTGGAGCTCAGTCCCACAACCCTGGGATCGTGATCTGAGCCCAAATCAAGAGTCAGATGCACAACTGACTGATCCACCCATGAACCCTAAAAGAGAAAATTTTTAATAGAAACTTAATTATATGAAAATTAGTCAAGTGGAAATTCTAGAAGAAAAACCCCACAATAATTTGAGTTAGCTCAATAAATGGGTTTAACAGTAAATTAGACATAGTGGAAGAGAAGATTGATGAAACTGGAAGAAAAGTCATGAGAAATAAGCAGATGGAAGAATGAAGATCAATGAATAGAGAATAGCCAGAAAGTTATCTGGATGAAATGAAACATCTAACATACATGTAGAGTCCCTGAAGAATGTTCATTTATTTATTTATTTTGAGAGAGAGAGAGAGAGACAGAGAGAGACAGAGAGCAAGTGAAAGAGGGACAGAGAGAGAGAGAGAGAGGGAGAGAGAGAATCCCAAGCAGGCTCCACACTGTAAGTGAGAGCCCCACACAGCGCTGCATCTCAAGAACTGCAAGATCATAACCTGAGCCAAAATCAAGAGTCAGAAGTTTAACCAACTGGTGCACCCAGATGCCCCAACACTATATATTTTTGTAATTCAATTCCAACTTAATTAGAGATCTAAATATACACATAAAAATAAAAATTTTTAAAGATAATATAGCAAAATATTAAGTCCCCTGATGATAAGAGCAAACATTTTAAATAGAGCACACAAAAAATACACTAATTAAAAAATGTATGAACTTTGCTTTATATTTATAATGTACCATTTTATTTAAAAGTTTTATCACTCTATAGATTCTCTATATTTTTTACTACACAGTGCTTTGCACAAAATGTATACTGTTAAGTTTGTTTGGGCTACCTGGGTGGCTCTGTCAGTTGTTAAGCATCGGATTTTGGCTCAGGTCATGATCTCATGGTTTGTGGGTTCCAGCCCTGTGTCAGGCACTGCACTTAGAACTTGGAGCCTGGAGACTGTTTAGGATTCTGTATCTCCCTTTTCCTCTCTGCCCCTCCCCTGCTTGTGCTCTCTCTCTCTCAAAAATAAACAAACATTAAAAGAAAAAACATTTTTTTAAAAAAGAAGAAAAATAAATTTGTTGAATGTTAGTTATTTTATCTTTTGCTCTTTTTCATTGACCCTTTCTTTTTTCTATCACTCTTTCATAACTCTTAAAATATTTTCAGCATGCAAAAAACTTTTAAAATGCATTTTTATAGCCTTGTTTATGAGCTCACCTGCCAGATAACAATGTTTTATTTCCATATAATCTTTGCAACAATATTTTGAAAGAAATCTAAAACTAAATCTCTCTTTATGCTCATTATTTGTAAACCATAGGTCATAGAATGTTACAGTTTGAAAGATTTAAACAGATTGCACTGGGTGATGTCTGCAGTGAAGAAAACTAGAGTCCAGAGATGTTCAATTCTATCCCCACAGTCACGAACATGGTTAAAGTCATGGGTAAGAGAGAAGCTAGGGTTTTTTATACCCAGAATGGTGATTTCTTTCTTTATACATTTCAGCCATTAATGAAAATTCATATCTACATTCATATCTACATATCTACATTCATAAAACAAAAAAATAATGCTGGATACTCCCCTTCTTCTGACATAATCTTGTTTTTAATATATATTTTTATTAAATATAATATATATATAACTTTTTTTGCTTTAAGCTTAGAACAGACATTTTATTCTGGTTCTAATAATTCTATAAGACCTGTATAATAGTCCAAAAATTAGGTATAGTTAATCATTATCCTACCTTAGGATGCTTAGGTGGTTTCCTCTTTTTATCTACTAAAAACATGATGAACATATTTGTAAATCTAGAGTTTTCCACATTTGAGATTACTTCCTTAAGCTATGGTCCCCCAAATTTCCACCTTCTTATGACTCTTGATATATATTGCTAAATTACTAAAGAGTTTACAATATCATCAGCAATATAAAACATGCTATTTCAATAGCGAGAAAGGGCCATTTTTTAAAAATTTTAATTCCGGTATAGTTAACATACAGTGATATGTTAGTTTCAGGTGTATAATATAGTGGTCCAACAATTCCATACATTACTCATTGCTCATCATGATAAGTGCACTCTTAATCCCTTTCACCTATTTTGCCCATCCCCCAGCCACCTCCCCTCTGGTAACCATCTGTTCCATATAGGTAAGGGTCTGTTTTTTGGTTTGTCTCTCTTTTTTGTTCCTTTGTTTTTTCTTAAATTCCACATAAAAATTAAATCATAGGTATTTTTATTTATATAAATTATTTGTGTACTTTATCTTTAATTGCAAAAATTAAACAGATATTTTCCACAGTTGGTGTTTTTTACCCTATGTGTTCTTTTTATCTATTGATCAATTGATCATTTGATCTATCTTCTATAAGTAGGATATAATTTCTGTATCTGCTATATTTGCTAACCTTTTCTTCTGCTTTCTTCTTTAATCTCTACTATGTCCATCACAAAATAATATACTTATAAAAAATTACATTCTTTACTAAATCAACCTAGAAGAAAAGGCAAGCAAGCATTCTTATGACAGTAGATTTTCCTCTTTTTTTTCTTATTTTAGACAATGACCTGAAAGTGTTTTCAGAGTGCTCCTTTCCATTATGAAGATATCATTCTTCAGTTCTGTCATAGTAGAGTTTATGACGTTCAAGTTCACCTTTATATAGTTTAACATCACACAGAGATCCCAGGCAAATGTCTATGAGTGTATTAATTAGTATGAGTAGTATAAATTTACATTCAAACTAATTTACTTATAAGTGTATCAGGGTTGCAAATTTACATATACCATAGTTTGGTTGTGCGTATAATGTAACTTCTTCATTTCTCTATAACAGATCTAATCTTTATGACCCCACTTACCAGGAAGTAGGGTTGAAATAATAAATTTAACCCAACATGACTCAAATTTAGTCAATACAATCATCTGAAATTTCTATTAGTAACACTGCAACAATCTTTCATTCTCTTTCCTCGATTTCTCTTCAAGGATGGCATTTGGATGTGAAAGAAGTATAAACCACCCCATGGCATTGGGGAAAAGAGGAACACTAGTCTCATGCTGATGTTTATCTGTATATGCACTGATTGACCGAACACTAAAGTTTGGTTGTCATTTATTGATTGTGATAGTAAAAAACTTTTTAAAAACCAGTACAACATGGGAAGCTAACACTATAGACACTTGCTATAAACAACCAGTACATTCATACTATGCGTGCTGGATGAATCACATCTCTGCACCTGCTGCTATCTAATGTCTGATGCTGATAAATCCCTTGTCTATTCCATCTTAGCTTAGTTAGGATCCATTGGCTTCTTCCAGCTGACCAGGTCTCTCTAATCTTGTACCAAAGATCCCTGTCCTGCTTTTGACTCCCCAGTTCTCTACACAACTGCCTGGACAAAGGAGGCAGGTTTTTCACTACACCAAAGCCTCTTCCTTCCAGAAAAGTCATCTCCTCTCCCCTGCCTCTTTGTCTGAAACTATAATGGTAAGCTTCATATTGGGAGAAAAAAACCAGCTTACCCATAAGGGGGAAAATCAGGAATTCACTTTAAAATATAGTATACCTGTAAAGTATGCAAAGACAAAATGAGAAAAGGGGTGTCACAGAAATACTAGAATAATAGAACTTAAAGTATGCCTTAAAATAATGAATTAAGGTTCTTAAGATCCTTGTTTTCTTCAAGTCAGTGTGAGGCAAGAGATAATTCCTTGTAAATTTGCTTCCAAAGGCTCTATCTGTCCTTCATTCTGATACCATAAAAATCAAGATGAACTTACATTCTTAATGTTAGTCATTTATAACTCAAATCAAGTATCATATGTGGAAAAGATAATGAGTCAATAGAAATCATCTAGCAGTAAGTAGACAAAAAATGAGCTGCAGTTGAGGGTAAGGTGGGTAATTATTGCTTTTTCCTATCCAACTTTTTTCTTCTGTTAATATTATATGATTTTCTTTACAGGAACCAGCTCTTCCCCACTTTCAGTTGTGCAGGTTGGCTAGAGAGGACAGTGGCTCTCCAATACAGGAGTGGGCATGTGACCTAATCTTGCATAATGAGCATATGCCCCCTCCTTTGCTTTAAAGAAGTGTGCATGATCCAAGTCATCCAATGATACTTATTAGTGTTGGGATTTTATTGGAATGATTGAAAAGAGAACCTCCTTTCCACTTGAATAGCTAGCAGTACCTGAGGTCACCCTCGCTAGATAATTAACAAGTATGATCAACACAAAGCCCATTATAGGTGGGAAATGAAAGAGAAATCTCTTGAGCATCTGAATTTAGCAATTCCTAGAGAAGGACCTAACCCTTGAGTTTTCCATGAAGATAGTCAATGAATTATCTTTGTGTTTTAGTTAATGTGAATTTAAATTTTGTTATTTGTAAACAAAAAGACTGCTGAATAATATAGACTGTAAAGTTTCTACTTTATATCACCCTATTGACAAGAATTTATCTGTCTCTTGCACTTTATTTAAATTCTTTCCGGAGGACTAAAGCTAGACTTATTCAGAAATATTTTATATGCTATTGATGCATGTAAGAAAAATAAAGTTTCTTCTTATTATCTCTCAACAGATATTATTGTAATTGGGTAGAGAATAGTGCCTTGCAGATTGTGCATATATAACAAACAAAAGCAAGCAAACCAAACAAAAAAATGCAAGCAGTAACAATTTGACCAGAAATTACATGTACACCTCTGTCAGTCATCTCATTTCAAGTGCCAAAACGCAATAATTTTTTGCTACTTCAAATATAAATGCATGTTAGGGATAAAAATTCCAACATTAGCAGGCATAATCAATTATAATATTTTGAATAAGATAGGAAAATAGAAATTACATTTAAAATATATGATGGAAGGCTGATTGATGACTTGAAAAGCTTTAATAGTATTTGCTTACAAATTATTTTAAAATTTTATTCTAGAGTGTTTTTTATATTCCTAGCAGATATGTTTATATATATGTATATATTTTTATATATTCTTAGCAGATATATTTATATATAATATAAAATGTATATATAATATATGCTAATATAATATATTATATATATTTAATTTATATTTTATATATTCCTAGAAGATTACAGGCCAGCTTATTAACTTTGAACAGCCACATCAGACTTTAGTCATTATAAAAATTGACTACCATGGGGTTTCTGTAAGTTCTGCAAAAGTAAAGATTCTCATTTTCAATAATAAAACCATAAAGACATATGGGGCATCCAGATCACAGACAAAACTATTAGGAAAATTTTAGGGTTCTGGAGGGTCTTGGAAATACTCATATTTAGCTTAAAAATACACTATGCTTTGGAGGAGAGAGACAGAAACAATTATGCTTTCTACCTTTGGGATTTTTAGAGGGTGAGAATTAGTATAATTGTATCATTACTACAATTTTTTTAACAGGCTCAATGCATTCACCATATAATTGCAACACGTACATCATGTATTAAACTATCTACATGGTTTTGAAAATTAGAATGCTAGACCTGTCCCAAAGTCTGCTATGTGCATAACAATTCTGTGTAGTGTCATTAGGAACAAAAATAGAAAATTTTCACAGCTCCTTATTGCTATTTATACTTTTGAAAGATAACAAAATGAATCAAAGTTTTAATAAAACGGAAACTGAGTATGCTGTCATCCAAATTTTAATATGAAGAAACTAACTAGCCCTATAAAAATACACCAAGTTTGAAACTCAGACTTTTATTATTTCAAGAAATATATAAATATTTGGACTATAAATATACATACTAACTAAACACTGAGTGTGTGAATTCATTTAAAAAGCAACACACTGCTTTCCTTTCACTCCATGTAATTTAGTTAGCAATATATGATAAACAATAGCTTCATGTCTTGTTTTTTTAATTTTTTTTAATGTTTTTATTTATTTTTGGAGGAGAGAGAGACAGACTGTGTGGGCGGAGGGGCAGAGAGAGAGGGGGACACAGAATCTAAAACGGGCTCCAGGCTCTGAGCTGTCAGCACAGAGCCCGACGCGGGGCTCAAACTCAAGAACTTGAGATCTTAATCTGAGCCAAAGTCAGACGCATAACCGACTGAGTCACCGAGACACCCCGCTTCATATCTTTTTTTAATGAAAATTGACTATCAGAGTTGAACTTTCTTTTTGTGAATAATTGATATAAACAACCCTTTGTGACTTACAAGTTATACTCCTTTGAAGCAGCAAGAGTAAGTCTACCTCCAAATGTAAGCGTTCCTTAAAAGAAAAAAAAAATTTTTGAAAACAAAATATAGCATTTTGTTTTTATGGATTTTGTGTGTGTATTTGTGTGTGTGTGTGTGTGTGTGCTTGTATTAAACACCACCCTGAAGCTTTTAATACAAATAAATCTGCCCTATTGTTTTTTATTCAAGCCAAAATGTTAAAAGAAACAAAACATGGGGTGCCTGGGTGGCTCAGTCGGTTGAGTGTCCTACTTCGGCTTAGGTCATGATCTCCCAGTTCGTGGGTTCAAGCCCCGCACCCGGCTCTGTGCTGACAGCTCAGAGCCTGAAGCCTGCTTCAGATTCTGTGTCTCTGTCTCTCTCTGCCCCTTCCCCGCTCATGCGCTGTCTCTCTGTCTCTCAAAACTGAATAAACGTTAAAGAAATTTTTTTTAAAGAAACAAAACATTTTTTAAATTTAAATTTATTTTTATTGTTTTTTTAATTTGTAATGTTTTTATTTATTTTTGGGAGAGAGAGAGAGAGAGAGAGAGAGCAAGCTGGGGAGGGGCAAAGAGAGAGAGGGAGACACAGAATCCAAAGCATGCTCCAGGCTTCAAGCTGTCAGCACAGAGCCGCACACGGGGTTTGAACTCATGAACCATGAGATCATGACCTGAGCTGAATTTGGATGCCTAACCGACTGAGACACCTAGGTACCCCAAGAAACAAAACATTTCAAGAGAAATTTGTTTCTTCACTCACACTTTTATCATAAGTGTAAAGTGAAATTCTTTATCTGCTGGTCTAAAATGTTGGTGACAGCAATTTTTTATTTTATTTTAATTTAATTTCATTATTATTATTATTATTATTTGTCTACTGTAAGTTTTTGCATGTGACTTAGAGGAAGTTACTTGGCAATGCATAAAGAGCATGGATCTGGGAATTTCCCCATCACATATGACTACCCCTTTGCCTTTGTCCCCTTTTGGCATTGTGTTTCATTTCTTTTGTAATATTATCCCATCCGTTTTAGGGTTCTTATACAAGAGCCCCTTTGAGAAAAAATGTTAATTTATTTATTTTGAATTCCCAATATTTTGTATTATCAGATCTACTTGAATATTTGTTAAAGGCATGGATAGGTATTTTGAAAGGTGAACCAAAAATGAAGAGTCCCTTGGACCTGTCGCTTATATGTTACTAACATTGGATAAACCATCTAAGCTCTCTGGGCCTCAGTTTCCTAAACTGTAAAATGATAGATAAAATCTGAGCTTTTCCAGATCTAACATGCTATGGATTCTCAGAGGGCTACAGCCAAACAGACACCTCTGGGGTAAACAATTCTAAAACATATTTCCTATGCTAATGCTTAATAGCCACAAGAAAATAAGCTACCTGAACTTAATATCTTTTTTCTATCCTGTTTAAAATCCACTAATATCTTCTATAATATTTTTTCCACATCCATGTGATGGCAGTAATACATAAATTCAATATGACTATGCGCTCTGGAAGGGCAGGTTCCATTTAGGTTTCTATACCTTTAATATCTCCTTTAGTGATTATAGATAATATCAATTCAATACCTACTTATTAAATGGGTACAAAATGCTGATCTTTAACCTTTTTCCTCACCTATTTCATATTTTAATTTCTTTCCATTATCCTTTTTTTCAATTGACATTGCCAATTCCCACTATACAAGGATACTGCATGCTGAATCCATATTGCCATTTATAATATGACATTTTAAAATTCAAGTTCATATTATTGTTGACTCATGAACCTTGCAAATAGCATCATCTATTTCCTTAAATCAAGCATAGCAACATAGGGTGAATAATTATACTTTGGTACCTAATTCTTGTTTTAGCATAACTGAGCCTACACGCATCTGCTACTCACAGATGAAAATATAGAAAATGATTGAAAAATAAGAGTAAAGAAATAAAGACAACAAATCTAAGAAGAAATTCAAGTAAGAGAATTAAGACGACACTTTTAGCAATTTTCTTCAGCAAATTTCTTTTAGCAATTTCTTTTAGCAATTTTCTTTTAAGATTGAAAGGTATAAATGACACATATAGGGAAGAGAAAAAGGTACTACAGAAAAAAACTGACTAATAAAGAATATGAAAACAAAACTTTCTTGTGTTCGACCTTAGAAATCTAAGCAAATATTTCTATTAGAGATGACTGCCTCGGCCCAATTATTTTCCATATTTCTTTCCATGTATCAAAGCAATAAATGGAACTGACATGTTTTAGATGAATCAATAGAAAGTGATTTTGCGATACCTTTAAACATTGGTCCTTAGTTAGAATGGAAAAAACATACTAGGACGTCCCTTTAATGAAACTACTGATTGAGAAAAGAGTGAGCTAGAATACCTCAAATATGAACTTTTAGGGTATATGGAAAAGTTTAAAGAACATGCATTCAAAGTCAATGTGTAGAAGGATAGTAATGTTTTGGATATATTTAAAAAGCTGATACTAGAAAAGAGGTAGTTCTGTAAATAGCAGGTTAAATTTTAACTAATCCAGAGCCTGGCTGGTGCTAGAAAAGTCAAGAGAGTGGAAGAAACACCAAGTATTAGCACCAGACTGGATGCGGCAGCCTGCTTACATTATGGAAATAGCTACAAACACAGGGGAGACATGGGGAAGAATCCATCCTAGTGAAAATAGGTGGCAACACAATGAAGAGCTTTAGAGCACAGGTGTCACCAAAACTATTCTATGGAAAGATCCCAGATCTGATGGGAACTTAGAAAACTTGGTCCCAGTTTTCTTGGTCCCAAAACCAAAATAGCTGAGTGACCATAGGTAAGTTATGTAATGTCTAGGGTCATACAGTAATATACATGTCAGGCTGTATTTCCTCAGTTCTGATCCAGGCACAATCAGGAGTGGGAGGAATGAGAAAAGGGACACTGCACGAGTAAGGTCCAACTTTGCCCTCAGGGAGCTTAGATTCAAAAAGAATGGACAAATGTGACAAGGGCTTTCTGGTTCAAATAGAGAGATATAAATGTTAGCTAGAACAGTGTGAATATTGAATAGAGAAACAGTTAACTTTCCCTTTGGGGACCAGGAGAAAAATGTTTTAAACTGATTTAAAAATACCACGTAAGAAAAGACTGAGAAATAATGAAGTGCACAGTAGTTTCAGGGGCTAGTGACAGATTGATGTCAAATGAAGTATAGAGAGTGGTGCAGATGAGTCTAGAAAATTGTTAGAAGTCAGGCCTTATAAGAATGTCATGTTTGTGTTTTTTTTTTTTTTTTTAGGCAACTGACTACAGAAATTTTTTGCAACATGTATTCTGATCTAACCATTAATCTCAAAAACATTTTCCAAAATTGACTATTTGAACAGCTAAATGTGTATTTCTAGCTATTCAAAAGGTTATATAAATAATTGTGATGTCTGGGGCACCTGGGTGGCTTGGTCAGTTAAGCGTCTGACTTCGGCTCAGGTCATGATCTCATGGTCCGTGAGTTCGAGCCCCGCGTCAGGCTCTGTGCTGACAGCTCAGAGCCTGGAGCCTGTTTCAGATTCTGTGTCTCCCTCTCTCTCTGCCCCTCCCCTGTTCATGCTCTGTCTCTCTCTGTCTCAAAAATAAATAAACGTTAAAAAAAATTAAAAAAATAATAATTGTGATGCCATTCAAAAACCAAAGGTTAATAAAGCACATTGAGGACCAACTCTAGAGTCAGACTGACTTGAGTTCACATGTCATATTTGCTACTTTCCAGCCATAGGTCTCGGGCATGTTACTTAATCTTTCCGTGCCTCAATTTTCTCACCTGTAAAATACATGTGCATAGTATATAGCAATCATTCCACTATATAAAAGGAAAGACAATGTCTATCAGAATGATTATGAGAAAGAAAAGAAATAATGAAGCTTTGCATGTGCAAGTAAAAAATCTGCTAGACCTTATTAATTGATGAATTTAGTAAAACTGTAGGATATAAAATCAACATATAGAAATCAGTTGCCTCTCTATACACTAATAATGAAGTATCTGCAAAGAAATAAAAGATACTATCCCATTCACAATAGCATCAATATTGATTAAAAAATACTTAGGAATAAATTTAACTAAGGAAGGAAAAGATAGGTACTATGAAAACTACAAGACTTTGATGAGAGAAATTGAAGAAGATGCAAACAAATGGAAATCTAATACATGCTTATGGACTAGAAGAATTAATATTGTTAAAACATCTACCCAAATCCATTTATAGGTTCAGTGCAATACTATTAAAATTCCAATGCCATTTTTTCTCCACAGAGATAGAAAAAACAACCCTAAAATTTATATGAAACCACAAAAGACCCTGAATAGCGAAAGGAGTCCTCAGAAAGAAGAACAAAACTGAAGGCATCACACTTCCTGATTTCAAACTATATTACAAAGCTATAGTAATTTAAAACAGTATGGTACTGGTATAAAAATAGATACGTAAAACAATGGAGCAGAATAAAGAGCCCTGAAATATACCCTCACATAATACAGTCAACTAATAGTTGACTAGGGAGCCAAGGACAAGGACATTCAATGGGGAAAGAATTGTCTCTACAACAAATGGTGTTGGGAAGACAGGATAATCACATGAAGAAAAATGAAATTATACTCCTAACTTACACCACTCACAAAAGTTAACTTAAATGAATTAAAACTTAAACATAAGACATAAGACCTGATGCTCTGAAACTCCCACAATAAAATATAGTGAAGAAGTTTCTTGACTTTGAATTTGACAATGATTTTTTGGATATGACACCAAAAGCAAGCCACAAAAGCAAATATGAGCAAGTGGGACTATATCAGGTTGAAAACATTTGCACAACAAAAGAAATAATCAACGAAATGAAAAGGCAGCCTACAGAATGGAAGAAAATATTTGCAAATCATATATATGATAAGGGATTGATATCCAAAATAGAGAGAACTCAATAACTCAACTCAATAACAACATCAAAACTCTAGTAAAAAATTGGCAGAAAGGGGTGCCTAGGTAGCTCAGTCAAACATCTGACTCTTGATCTCATCTCAGGTCTTGATCTCAAGGTCCTGAGTTCAAGCTCAGAATTGGGTTCTATAATGGGCATAAAGCCTACTTAAAAACAAAACAAAACAAAACAAAACAAAATAAACAAAAAAGTGAGCAAAAGAACTAAATAGATATTTTTCTAAAGAGGACATCCAAAGTGCTGATAAATACATGAAAAGGTGGTTAATATCACTAATCATCAGGGAAATGCAGATCAAAACCACATGAGATATCTCCACTAATTGTTTTTTTTTTTAATTTTTAACGTCTTGATTTTTTAAAACACACTTTCCTACCAAGAAAAGCAAAAAAAAAAAAAATCAGGAACTTCAATATATATTATTCAGTTGCCTATATAAATTTTGATCAAAAGCAAGCAAGTAAATAAATAACCCTCTTTGCATTCATGAGAGCAGTGGTTCTTGAAGTGTAGTCCCCAAAGCAACAGCAACAACAATACCTGAGCCTTGTTAGAAATGAAAATTATCTTGCCCCACCCCAGACTTACTGAATCAGAAACTCTGAAGATGGGTCCAGCATTAGGTGGTTTGATACGCTCTATGGGTGATTCTGATACTCACTAACATTTAAAAACCACTGCATTAGAGTTAAAATTTTGCTCCTACCTGTAAGGGGTCTCTATAACTACTCAGGAAGAGGAATCTCTTCCCCTTCATTGTAAAAGGTTATTATGCAACTCAATTTAATTAGAGTAAGCAGAACTTCTTGATTTGAGAGCCATTGGAGAACTCACCTTGTATTCCAATGAGGGGATACCATGCTAGTCTGATAGTTATGTCAAATATATTTATAACATCACCTTTCCCAGGAGACAGGGCAATTTTCCAATGTAATATACATTTGGTCATGTACTCTCAGCTAAGTTTATTGTAGTACCAAGAGAAAGTGAGATTTGTGCTGGGGATGAAAAAAATTTTAATGCAAAATAAATCTATAAAAAAGTAAATAAACAAAAACAAAATATTAAGTGACCATGATAAGAAAAAACACCTAAAAGTCAGGAAAAGCAACTTTAAGCACCTCTCTTGCCACTTAAATCTTAAAACATAGGTGGAATGCACTGGCTAGTTTTGCAAGAGTGAAAAAATGATAACATATTGATTTAGCTAAGAATAGAACTAGCAGTTATGCACTTAAGATAAAATTACAACAACCATAAATCTTTATCCTTTAAGGTATACTGCTGGGATCAGAAAGAAAATCTACTTATGATTTACCCTTTTAACAGTTCTAAGATTTCTAAGGGTCTTTTTCTTTTCCTTTTATTTCTTATATCAGCATTACCCAACTTTACTATCAGCACTTGGAGAATACAATCTATACTGGAAATAGATGGAATAATCATGATGTATGCTTACTATTTCAATAGCAAATATTCCTTATTAAAAGATATCAAAATATAGTTTCTTGTGAAAAACAGTTGAGTCCAAATCCTGAATATTTCAGAGCAACTAGAAGCGGGAAGTGCAAGAAAATGCAGTCGGTTGTGAATATGGATTGAGGTATTTCATTGGCCTGGTGAGATTTGGTGGGCTCTTCTGAGAGATGCCATGTTCATAAAACACAGCAGCTAACATCTGTGTAGAAAGGTTATATACAAACAAAGCATAGCCTAGAAGTATTCCAAGCTACAATAAGAAAAAGAGAAGATTTCTCTGAGGTCATTTATTAAGAGCCCTTAAACTCCATCCATAGAGAAAACAAGTGCTGAAGACAGACAGTGATCTGGACAGACTGAGCAATAAAAGTGTAATTTTTAAAAGTTATTTCAGCCTTTATTATCTACTTCGGTTGTTTATATTGACCAGATTCACTGGATAATCACCTAGTTACATAGGCAGCTTGGAATTATAAATGGCCATAAGTTACGACAGCAAGGATGGTTGAAACAGAAGAATGAATCAGTGGTATAGCTGATAAAATTATGGAAAATAATGAAGCTGGAAAGAAGAGGGAAATAAAGATATTGGATCACAAAGGTAGACTTAGGGAATTCAGTGGCTTCTTAAAACGTAGTACCATTTGTATCGTAGGAGTCTCAGAAGATAAATGGGCACATATCATTTACAAAAATAAGTGTTTTCTACCATGGGACTGAAACTTAGGAATTTAGAATGGGAGTTGACCAGAACTAAATATCCAACAAACTTGATACGAGTATTGTTAAAGTTGCAGTGATGCCAAAAACATCTAACATAAAGACAAAAATGAATCTCTTGGTGAAATTTTAAGATCTGTGGAAACTGAATAGGAAAATGTTTTTTAAAAAAATTTCACTATAAGATTCCTCAATTTACAAGTAGGAAAATTGTAAAGGTAGTCTTGATGAGAAGGTGATAATTTAGAAACAAAAATGGGAGCAGAATTAGAATAGATTAACAATAATATGGAATAGACCCATGACCAATTATTTGCATTTCATGCCCTTACTTTTCTGATCTTGATTCCTTAACCATTTAAGGAAATTCTAAAGAGGAGGATGGTAAATGAAGGGAAAGCTGCTGTTAACACATGTTCTGATTCTATCTGTTGATTACACAGTCTTATATTCATGTCTTTACCTGCTGGAATGTGCCTCACCAATATAATATATGTGCACTTCATTTCTGACCTCAAAATTCTCCTCAGCTATCTGGATCGACTCTGATTCCTTACAGTTTCCAAAGAGCCATGTACATTTTATCCTATTAAATCCTAACTATACCTCTGTGTGATATGAAAGTTGTTATCAAATTTATCATGTCTTACAAAGAGTCAGCAGATTAGAGTTTCAGCCCAAGTTTGTAGCCAGATTCTGCCACTTAATAGCTGTGGGAGTTCACTTACTCTCTTTGTACCTCAGTTTACCCATCTGTAAAATAGGACATAAATAGTACCTCCCTTCAAGGGTTGTTGTGAGGTTTAAGTTAGTGAATATGTGTAATGTGCTTAGAGCCATACTTGGATCATAATATATGCGAAATAAATGTGAACTATTTTTGCTCAGTTTAGAGTTAGACTTAATTTTTCATTCTAGTATCATGGGACTTGCTGTATGCTCTGAAAAAATACCTTTACTTAATGATCCTTGATTTCTTCAGGGGTAAATTAGAGGTTAAAAACAAAAACAAAAACAAATCTCATAGCAGTGTCATGAGGACGTCGTGAGATAAAGTGTGACATGATCTTTGTAATCTAAAAGGACTAATAATGGACCAGGATGGTTGAGAAGTTTTGGTATCAGAAATCAAATGTGCATATATGATGGTAACCTACCTACACACCATGCTCACTGCCTCTTTGCCTCTGGGAGCACATTCCAGATTGGTCTGGTACTAAGTGAAAATAAAATTGATCCTAACCCATCAGGATAACAAAGCTGCCTCTACCGTGGAGAATGAAAATATTAAAAATTACATCTCTGACAAAAGTTGCACACTGACAAAACCTTTCATTTCAGTATGTGCACCATTCCCAGTTATGTGATAATACTGTAATTAAATGCTAGGGAAAGCTAATGAAATACTACAAAATGTCAACTGTGAAATTAATTTTAGTGAGACAAATTCAAGAAGCAGAAAAGAGAGTTTGGTTCAGAGTAAGGCCATCCGAATAATTGGCCATCTGAAAAGGTCTCACTGAGTGTAACCAAGGTCATATAAAGGTCCTGCTAAGGTTCTGAATTATTGTGAACCAGAAAGTGAATACTGGGGTGCCTGGGTGGCTCAGTCCTTTAAGCCTCTGGCTCTTAATTTTGGATTAGGTTATGATCTTTCGATTAGGAGGATTAATCCCCATGTTGGGATCTGTGCTGACAGTGTGGATCCCACTTAGGATTCTCTCTCTCTCTCTCTCTCTCTCTGCCTTTCCCCACTCACTCAAGCGTGTGTGCACACATGCACTCTCTCTCTCAAAATAAATAAATAAACTTAAAAAAAAAAGTGAATAGTATTCAGAAATCAATGGAGAAATTAAAGACATTCAGCTATGCAGTATAATGAACAGTGGATTACACTTTGACAATAAACACTTTCTTGGAGTCTCCAAATACGTAACAATTGTGACAACACAGGCAGGAGTGGGTGAAAGGTTGAGGAGGGAAGGAATACAGCTTTACATCTGGTGAGTAAGCAATTTTAAGGGTCTCTGTGCAGATATGGGTTTCTTATAAACCAGGCAGGAAATGAAAGTCTTATCCCAAGGCCAATGACATTTCTTCCACCTTGTAAGTGATTGTGTTCAGACAAATGCATCCCTGACAGGGTGTGTCAGTACCTGGACAGGTTCTTGTTCCAAGGTCCTTTTGCTCAGGGGCTCTGACTGTCATTCTTCCACCCCCAACAAGGGCCAAGCCTATTTTGCACATAGTTGTCAGTAAATAAATCTTCATACATGTCTTACCTAGTAAGTTATTAAGAACATAAAGGAAGAAATTATGTCTTTTTTTTCTTTGTATTCTTTATTGTGTATATAGCATAATAAATATAATTATAGATTATCATTAACATTTAATTGTAAGACTTTATTTGTATTCTTGAGAAATTACTTTATGGTCATAACACATACTGTAGATTGCTCATTAACTAGCAAAATTGTGAAACAAGATAGTTTCTATCAATTATAAGAAATAAAGCAAATAGCAAAGATGTATGAATCGACCATTTTCATGTGCTTAAGTTTTATCTTAAAACTGAAATTTATTGTCAAGAGACTTATATTCTTATCTGTCATTGGCACTGACTGAATATTTGAGGTTGGAAATTTCATTTTTTATTCATAGTACAATAGAGCTGACTATTATATTAAATGAGATAATAGAGAGGATTGCACATTTTACAGTATTAATCTGGAATTATAGCAAGTTCACTACAGACAGATACCAGGAAAGAGAAAACAACCAGTTTTCTTGCATTAATCACAGTCATAGAATATCCCATTTGTAATGGAATTAGAGTTCAGGCCAAATCCTTAATCTGCCACTTACTGACCTTGGGGAGTTATTCACTTGAGTGTTAGATTCCTCATATACAAAAGAGAGATCATTCATTCACAACCTCCTTTGATTGCTTCAAAAAATAAACAAGGAAATACATGTCACATGTGTAAAACAGTGCCTGGCACATAGAATATGCTTTTCTGTGAGATTTTCCTAGTCCTCTTCCTTCCTATTGCTCCTTGTACTCTTCTCTCAGCAGATCCCCGGAGTGGAGGATGGGACAATGAGGTTATTTAGGGAGGGGGGCCAAAGTGACTATAATAGAAGGAACAGAAATGACCAGGTTCCATTCCTGGCTCTTCCAACTCCTTCCAAGAAGGGAATTTAGTCTTCCTGCCTGTACTTTCTCATCTTGTTGGGTAAGGTGACTTGTCTTAATAGGACAAGATCAGAATGTTAATTCTAGCCAAGAGTTTTTCTAGCTGTGCAACACTAAATATTGCCCTTAAATATTACTCTAGGACTTCGTTTCTTTATCTAACACTAATACGTCTGATTATTTTACAGGTGTTAGATAAAAGCTAGGAAGAGGGGCAAGGAATAACTAAAGGAATAAACAGGGAAAAAGCATGTCTTCTACTACCCAAAAAGATCTAAGAAAGAAGAAAAGGATGGGGTCAAATCTGAAAATTATCTTTAGTTAAATCATAAAATACATCCTTAGTTAAGCCCTTAATTCCAACTACTCTAAGACGCTGGAAATAGACTTGAAGCACTGATGACTGTAGAGCACCATCTAGTTTTGGCTACTAGAACTGCAACTGAGTCTTCTGATTCCCTAAGGCATATGAAGCAAATTCTCTGGGGGAGCGAGACACGGACACTTACTCTTCAGTGTTTTAAATTTCTTAATTATTAAAATTCTAACTGACAGCCATTGATTCCTTATTCCCTCAGAAAGATAAGCATGCTTTGTTTGCAACAGCTGCTGTTCATTTGATATCTTAGAGTTTCTCATGAAAAATAAATGATCCATAGGTAAATATGAGATATAAACAGATCATAATATCAAAGATTTATGTATATTTAAGACAATGTCAGTGCTTCCATTATGAAATTTTTTTTCCAGAGCTCATAGATCAGTGCATAAATTTATAGTGAGTGTAAACTTGGTGTATGAGCTCAAGTATATTTTAGAAACAATCAAAGTTTTAGTAAAAGCAGTATTTTAGAAAAAGAACAAGACTTCACTTAACCCAACTGTTTTGATTTCAAAAGTATATTTTAACCTTGAGTGAAAAATTAAGTTATGATTCTCTGAAAACATTTAAAAACAGAGAATGCTCTTGCTGTCTTCATTTTTCCTTGGCTTAGAGATTACATTATATACGCCAGCTAACAATATATGCTATCCATTTAAATAAGCTGAAATACTCCTTCAGTTGGGTTTATTGTGCATATATAACTAGTTAGAAATAACTGAAAGAAATTGAACAAAATTTTTACAAGAAAGATTATTAAGGGGCGCCTGGGTGGCTCAGTCGGTTGAGCGGCCGACTTTGACTCAGGTCACAATCTCGCGGTCCGTGAGTTCAAGCCCCGCATCGGGCTCTGTGCTGATGGCTCAGAGCCTGGAGCCTGCTTCAGATTCTGTGTCTCCCTCTCTCTCTGACCCTCCCCCGCTCTCACTTTGTCTCACTCTGTCTCTCAAAAATAAATAAGTGTAAAAAAAAAAAAAGAAAGAAAGATTTTTAAAAGAGTGAGAATACAGATTGATTTAGTTAATATGAATTCCATTTATAAAAGATACCCTTTGTGTTTGGTAACTCACCATGATACTCGTGTTATATTTCTACTTAAGCTTTTAAAATATTAAAAATAGAACTACCCTATGACCCGGCACTAGCACTACTAGGAATTTACCCAAAGGATTCAGGAGTGCTGATTCATAGGGGCACATGTACCCCCAATGTTTATAGCAGCACTTTCAACAATAGCCAAATTATGGAAAGAGCCTAAATACCCATCAACTGATGAATGGATAAATAAAATGTGATTTATATATACGATAGAATACTACTTGGCAATGAGAAAGAATGAGATCCTGCCATTTGCAGCAGTGTGGATAGAACTGGAAGGTATTATGCTAAGTGAAATAAATCAGTCAGAGAAAGACAGACACCATGTTTTCACTCATATGTGGATCTTGAGAAACTTAACCGAAGACCATGGGGGAAGGGAAGGGGAAAAAATAGTTACAAACAGAGAGGGAGGGAAGCAAACCATAAGAGATTCTTAAATACTGAGAACAAACTGAGGGTGGAAGTGGGGGGTGGAGGAGAGGGGAAATGGGTGATGGACACTGAGGAGGGCACTTGTTGGGAGGAGCATTGGGTGGGTATGTAAGCAATGAACCACAGGAATCTACCCCAAATGCCAGGAGCACACTTTACACACTGTATGTTAGCCAATTTGACAAAAATATATATATATTTAAAAACAAAAAGATGTTAGCAGAGGGGAACATGCAGTAAGATGGAGTTTCCTGTTTCCAGTGCAGGAGACCTGGAGGCAAGACAGCAGTTATAAACAGGTTTTTTTTTAACTAAAAAACAAAACAAAACAAAACAAAACAAACAAACAAAAAAACAACAACAAAAAAAAACCCAATTCATTAGCTACAATGAAGATAAACACCTATAGTCTGACAAAACTCTTTCGAAAGGTTCACATAGAAAAAAAAATTATGACAAGTCTTCAGTGCTTCCAAATCACAACACTTTAAATTTATATAGCATTGTGGTATCTCAAAACACCATTTAATAAGTCAATTATTTACAGAGGAGGGTAATTTCTCTGACAGAACAATACACTTTATGTGAGAGACTGCTTTAACCTTTATCTTTTCTATTCTTCAGTTATACTATCTATGATTAATTAAACTTCTGGGACATCATTTTTTGTTATTGCAGTTAAAATGTGTTTTTTACTCCAGGAAAATATTTAACTACCTGATTCCAGGGTGGATATTTGGAGAAGTTCTCGTATTCAAGCTATGCAACTTTGAAGCTTCTCAGAAGCTAAAACACAATCAGGTAAAACTGAACCTGATCAGAGGCAAAATAAACCCCTCTTCAGTGTAGTCCCTTCTACAACACTCTGATGAATTGGTTCCAAGCCGCCTGACCCAAACACAACTCTGAAGAGGATTCAACACATTGGTCAGTTATTCTTTAAAAGAAAAGATCACCTTTATTCAGGTGCTAACCCTTCAAGTTCATGTCACGTTGTTAGTTTCCATAGAAACCATATTTCCAACCTTCTTTCAAATGTTGTTTAGGATTTAATCCAAAGCAAGTATTATTGAGTCAGTTTTGAGTTGAAAAAAAAAAATACACATACCAGACAATCAGGAAGCAAATTCAAGGGGACAGATAAGAGGAAAATGGTCAAATCACCGGCTTTTTAGATAAGACAAAACTGAGAGAGTTTCGTCTTTTCTAGACAAAGCTGAGACAAAATGTGGAATGACCAAATGTGTCAAAATTGAGTTGCATCATTTTGGATATCTGAATGAAATTGGCAGATATAGTCACATTTTTATTTCAAATTGTTTTTTTGGAACTTAGAGCAAATATTTGAAATATCAAGAACTAAACCTATCTGTTAACCACTTTATAAATATGAACATATGTCTTACTTTGAAAAGAATTATCCATTATTTTTGAAAATATAATTTAATTTGTAAATATTCTTTTCTCTGAAACAGAATTGCTCTTATCTTCTGTTTTACTGCAGTTCATGAACTGTTTTTGAAAAGATAACTACCTAACAACTATCATTTTAAATTTGTATTCATGCAGATAGAAAATTCAAAAATAATGCATGAACAATGCTATAGTTCACCTGTGTAATGAGTGATCCAAAAGAGTGTATCTCTCAGAATCAGTAGAAATCCAAAAAGTTAAAGAGAAAAGTCTTCTACAAGGGATTTGGGGGGGGGGGGAACTCTGATCTTTCTGAAATGTCTGCAGCAGTTGGCAATCAGACAACAAGAATACATTAGTAGAGAACCAAGCGTACAACAGGGAACTTTGATCAAGTATCTAAAATTGTTAAGATTATGGTGAATACTTATAACACCTGACTCAATAGAATCCTAAAACAAGTATTATGTTTTGAGAACTTCTTCCTTTTGTCTTGTATTTTATAAGTTGGACCATGTTTGTGGTTATTGCTGAAAAGCGTTTTGATCTGATCCTAAATTTCTCCTAGGGCAGAAACTTTCTATTAGTAAAAATGTCAATTAATTGACAATGACATCTTGAAACTAAAGATGTTTTGTGATAGATGTGTGAATTTTATAATAATATAACCATTCAAGTCTTGAATTATGTGGAATCTTGTCATTTGGTGTTGATTTGCTATCAGAATGTGACCAGACAGTGAGAATAGGAAGAGATAAGAATGGAAAGGAGTAACTGACTAAAGTACGGAGTTCTAAGGGATGTGGTGGCCAATCTAAGCAGCAAGTCATTGCTGAAAGAATGGGTGGAATATTGGCATAGAAGGATAAGATACATCATCTCACCCCACTTGAGAAATCCAACAGCCCATAGTTGTACTATCAGTTTCCCATTGGTTTGTATTTGTCCCCATCACCTAGAATAGGTGGCAAGGACAGACCTATAGTATTTGATCAAACATTTTCCCTATTATATTTATATTTGCCATGAAAAAAATTCAATGGTACATGAAAAGTAAACCCAAACACTGATGTGAATGGAAAAAGTCAAATCTATCAAGTGAAATGTAATTCTTCTTTCATTTATATTCCCTTGATCTATTGAAATGTTCTGTGGTTCCAGAATTTAGGCCAACCTAACAGTGACAAAAAGAATGATTGAAATCCCATATTATCTCTATGATATATTTTTTAAATGATTTTTCTCTTTAAAAAAAAATATGTTTTAGAGAGACAGCGTGAGTGGGAGAAAGGGGCAGAAGGAGGGGGGTGGTGGGGAGAATGTTAAGGATGCTTCAATGAAGTTCAGCACAGAGCCTGATGCAGAGCTTAATCCTATGACCATGGGATCATGACCTGAGTCCAAATCAAGAGTCCAACACTCAACCAACTAAGCCACCCAGGTGCCTCTCTATGATATCATTTTAAAGCTATGTTAGAGACTACATTCCTCATTTTGTTCTGTTATAAATGTATATACATCAGATGGAATTTTCTGTCAATTATTAGATAAGATAGAACTCATTCAAAATTAGTATATATACTAATATACACTATCTTTTTTAATATACACTATTAAAGAAAGTAGCCTAACTATACTTTCTTTTGTCTGCCTCAGTATGAGCTGAAGATAGTGTAGTGGATATTTTTATATTTTTTGGCTGTCCAACACATGAATTCCTTTTCCATGTTTGAGAAATTCCTACCATATGAGACTAAACTCTTCTTCCACTGTAAAAGCTGAAAATATGAGATTGTCTTTTTCCCAGCCAAGTACATAATGGCAGTGGCAGTGGTGTTTTCATGAGACTAATTCTGTGGTATGGTTTAGTCATTAATCCTTGTGTAACTTGAAAAAGTTTGGTGAGTTACCCAGTATCTGTTTAACAAAACCGTTTTCTGCCTAAATCGAGCAGAGTTAGTTTCACCTGCTGACAGACAGAGCAAATTAAGAGGCTTGGTTACAGACCACAATTCATCATGAGAAAGAAGGGCCTTGGAATTGAGAGCAATGAAAATCCAGCTTATATTAATTGATGGAACTTCAGAAACTCAAAGCATCAAATTATTTACTAGGTTACTTGAGATGAAATACCCATTGAAGAAAAGGCTTTGGGGAATTAAGTGGCCAATCCCTTGGAGTAATATGAAGGGCTTGAAGAATTAAAAGACTATGGAGAGGGATGGTTATTTCTAAGAGCACCATAAAGTTTATACATAAAGAGAATGACAAGGTCAAAGCAGATGCCCAAGGATAGCTCTGTTCCACATTTATGGATTTGCTTCACTTTGCTCCCTGGACATATGTTTCCCTCAAGAAAATTCACAGTGGTATGGATGTCTGATAGAGCACTGAGTTTGACTAAAGACAACTCCTTTCACAAAATGTTCAGTGTGAATTTTGCATTATTTTCCCCCTTTGAAAGAGTCAAACAGAAAGTTTTAAATGACAATTTAATCAAACATAGGTGAGGAAGTAAGAAACCATCTAATTCTTACATGTGTCAAATAAAAGGTCCAGATAAGTGAATTATGTCAATAATAAGGCAGGTTTATGTATAAACAGGGGTGGCGCCTGCATGGCTCAGTTGGTTAGGTGACTGACTCTTGATTTCGACACAGGTCATGATCTCGCAGTTTGTGAGATCAAACCTCAAGCTGGGCTCTGCACTGACTGACAGTGCAGAGCCTGTTTGGGATTCTCTCTCTCCCTCTCTCTCTGCCACTCTCCTGCTCTTGCTCTCTCTCTCTCAAAATAAATAAATACATTTTAAAAAATATATAAAACAGATTCAGTCCTTGAAAATGCAGGGTGGGGTAAAGAAGTTAAGAACAAGGAGTGAGTCAAAAGCTGAACATATGCATACATGATTTGAAGACTGGTGGAAGTCAGCCTGACTGCAAAGATTAACCCCAATGAGAGGAGCAAGTGTTCAAAATGGAATTAAGCAAGACTCAAGAAAGCATCAATACCAGACAATATAATTTCAAATGCAGGGCTAAGTAGCAAGGGAATCTAGTTAGTTGTCCAATTCAGAAGGTAGCAGAAGCCCTGCCCCTTGACACTTCCTAGGGAGTAAGGACTTAACAGTAACTAGCAGAGTCGATGAGACCACAACCACTGACTTTGGGATCAAGGTGATGTCTCAAGAGGCTGTATTAGTTGGCATAACAAGAGAACTAAGATAGCTAAGGATTACTATATAGGTATGAAGGTGGAAAACCAGCCTGATAATCCAGATCTGAGTACAGAATATAAGGATTTCATATTTCCAAGGGTAACTGATAGCACAGTGGTCTCAGAGAAGCACAGAAGTTATAACAGCACAATCAGATTCTTGAGATAGGAAACAAGGCTATTCCAAAGCCCTAGATAAGAAAATTTCCTGCCTTAACTATAAAAACTGACTTTTTAGGATATAGATTAATACTGATTTTAAGAGGCACGAGGGTGGCTCAGTCAGTTAAGCATCTGACTTTGGCTCAGGTCATGATCTCGTTTGTGAGTTCAAGCCCTGCGTTGGGCTCTGTGCTGACAGCTCAGAGCCTGGAGCTTGCTTTGGATTCTGTGTCTTCCTCTCTCTCTGCCCCTCCCTGCTCACACTTGCTCTGTCTCTCAAAAATAAATAAACATTAAAATTTTTTTTAAACACTTATTTTAAAAATTGTGTGGCATCAAGATGACTAAAGAAAACAAGACAAGGATCGAAAAACTACCTCATAAATAAATCTTGGAAGTTTTATCATCATATTTTAGGGATCACAGGAAATGTGTGTGCTGCAGAACAGAGATGAGTAAATATAGCCTCAATTTTTAAAAAAGAAAAATAGATAAATCATTTAAGAGTTTAAAAAGTAGATTAAAAAATAACAGACATCAAGAGAATGAAAAGACAAGCCGAAGATAGGGAGAAAATATTTGTAAAAGACACATCTAATAAAGGACTGCTATTCAAAAATACATAAAGAACCCTTAAAGTTCAACAGTAAGAAAACAAACAACCTGATTAAAAAATGGATCAAAGTCCTTAGCAGACACCTCACCAAGGAAGATGAACAGATGGCAAATAAGCATATTAAAATATGCGTCACACCATATGTCATCAGGGAAATGCAAATTAAAACAAACATGAGTTATCACTATACACCTATTAGAATGGCTAAAATCCAGAACATTGACAATACCAATGCTGGCAAGATGTGGGCAACAGGAATGCTCATTTGTTGCTGATGAGAATGCAAAATAGTACAGGCACTTTGGAAGAGTTTGGAAATTTCTTAAAAAATTAAGTGTACTCTTACCATAAAATTCAGTAATTGTGATCCTCGGTATTTACCCAAAGGAGTTGAAAACTCTTGTTCACACAAAAACCTGCTTTACCCATAATTGTCAAAACTTGGAAGCAACCAATATGTCTTTCAGAAGGTGAATGTGGGACATCTAGACAATGGAATATTATCCAACACTAAAAAGAAATGATCTATAAAGCTATGAAAAGACACAGAAGAACCTTAAATGCTATTACTAAGTGAAAGAAACTAATTTGAAAAGGCTACTGTAAAATTCCAACTATAACACATTCAGGGAAAGGCAAAATTATGGCAACAGTAAAAAGATCAGGAGTTTGTAGAGGGTTGGGTGGAATGGATGAAAAGGTAGGGCACATAGGATGTTTAGGGCAATGTAAATACTGTTTGTGACACCATGATGATGGGTATATGCTATTATACCTTTGTCCACTTATAGAATACACAACAACAAGAGTGAACTCTAATGTATGGACTTGGGGTGATATTGATGTTGATGTAGGTTCATCAGTTGTAACAAATGTACCACTCTGGTGAGGGATGTTGATAATGGGGAAGGCTTTGCATGTGTGAGAACAGCAAGTAGATAAGAAATCTCTGTACCCTCTCAATTTTGTTATAAACCTAAAACTGCTCCAAAAGGAAGTCTTAATTTAAAAAAACTTTTTAAGTGACTCTTGAAAATAACTAGAGGTAGACCTTACTTCCTGGGGGAAAAAAAAGTCCATTTGGATCATTAAACAGAGGAATTATGAACTTTGGGAAGACAGTGTACTAAATACTAAATGAATCAATGAGTCAAATAAGATATGCTAAAATAATATTTCCTTTTTAAAAATTTGAGTTTCTGGGCTGGTGGTAGATAAAGTAAAAACCAAATGTGTAGTGTACCTTATATTGAACCAAAAAATTTGATTCAACTTTTTTTTGAGTGTCTCCAGGAAAAGATGATAAAGTGTTCATTGAATAATAGTGTCAATATTAAGAGTGTAAATTGTTTGGGAAAATATTACACTTTCAATATGAATTTAAAACTTTTTTAAAAGCTTTATTTCTTTTGAGAGTGAGAGAGCAAGTGGGGGAGGAGCAGTGAGAGAGAGAGAGCCCAGCACAAGGCTCAAACCCACGAACCATGAGTTCATGACCTAAGCCAAGATCAAGAGTCGGACACAACTGATAGAGCCACCCAGGCACCCCAAAACTTACTTTTTCTGAATATAAAATGTCCTCAAATATTAAGGATATTATTTAATATTTTACAGAAATATAATTTAGGCCAGGAAGACTGAGATGGAGTTTATGCAATTAATTTAAAATGTATATATATTGAGGCACCTGGGTGGCTCAGTCAGTTAAGCATCCTATTTCAGCTCAGGTTAGTGGGTTCGAACCCTGCATCGGACTCTATGCTGGCAGTATGGAGCCTACTTGGGGTCTCTCTCTCTCTCCCTCTCTCTCTGCTCCTCCCCCACTCATGCTTTCTCTCTCTCAAAATAAATAAATAAACTTTAAATAATAGTATATTTTAAAATGTATATATGTTTATTTATAAATTCACATATAATTATCAGGTAATCATATTTTCCCATTTCTTCATAATTCTTCATCATAGTCACTTGTTAAGTAGGCTTTGATGGGGCAGAATCAGATAGAATTTGAAATTTTTATCTTGCCTTGGCCTGCATTTCATGGCACCCTTGTGTTCTCTTTGTTAGATGTATTATAATGGCTAACACTTTTTCTAACATACTGAAATTTCTCCTCTGAAAATAGTACCACCTGGAGCATATCTGCTTTCTCTTTTTACAGGTTCTGATAAGAATGAACTTTGATGGTATTTTCTTTATTTCTGTGGATGGCTTTTGTGACCTTGTTGCTCCTCTTTCTTTGAAATGTGGACATTCATCTTAAGTGGTACAGTTGGAATGCAGAAACTTTGGTGCATGGGGCATTCTGAAACTTCTACTGAGCTAATGAGAGTTCGTGCAGACAAGTAAAAGTCACAAATATTGAATGGAACTCCAAAAGTTCCTCACTTGTCTTTCTGATAAGAGCCCACCTATTTATCTGGGAATGTGGAGTGGGAGCTCAAATTGGAATGGAGCTGGAGAAGATATTGCATGACAATCAGGTATTTAGTTAATTTTAGGTTTGGGTCCTAGGATTGTGCCTGTTGGGGAGACCATGTGAAGCCATTAAGTTTCACAAGTCCCTGTGAGACACATTGATCTGTGTTTTATGCAACCCTGGGCTCCAAAGATGGACACAACTTTAAATGTGCAACTCTCTTCTTTGGTTTCCATTTTCCTATTTGCCCCACCTGACTATTTTTCTATTTATTCATTTGTTGCTCTTGTTTTCCAATATCCTGAAAGATAGACCTGTCCCAAGGAATTGTCTTTTGTTCTTCTTTTTCCTCCTCAGAGACCCTTTTTGTTGATGACCTTATCTCATCTCATGTACCCTACCATTTCCACTATAAGGATGAACTCCAGATCTTATTTCTAGCCCCAACTTATTTCCTAATTTCTAAATTTATAGTTTGAGTTGCCTGAGTAGTTTGAGAGAACATCCAATGAAAAATTTCCAAAAATTATTCTTTATTCCCATACCATCAATTCTCAGAAATAAAAAAGAAGGAAATCTTACTTGCCCAATTTTTAAAAAAATATTTTGCAAATGATATCACTCCATTAAACATGAAAGCTCAGGGTTTTTTCTATCTCCCTTAACTCCCTTGTATTAGACTATGTTGCCTAGTATAATATATTTTACTTTTAAAATGATATGGGTATCTTCCCTCTCCTGTTCATTCCAAAGCTACTTTTCAGTTCAGGCACAGTTTGCTCAAACTATTACAATAGTTTTCCATGGGATCTGTTACCTCAAAGGCTTGCTATATACTGTGACAACATTGATTCTGAAAGTGTAGGGATAATCATGTCAATTTCCTACTTCTAACCCCAAGTTTATCCCCATAGTTTACCAAATTCAGTATAAAATCTTTCCTGATACCTTGACCACATTCCCTCACCCTACCTTTTGACTTGATGTTCCACTATTCATACCAGAAATGAGAGACGGTAGTCCCTATCACTTGCATTTGAAATCCCTGGGTGCTTGTTAAAATTTGTGTTTCAGGGGCCCAGTCTACTTTCTGAAGAAAATCTGTAGGAGTAGAGGCTTGGAATTTCTAGGTTTAAAAATCTTTCGTGACATGCTTGTCACACAGGTGGAATTTAATAAATAATTGATTTCATTGAATTAGTTTAAGGGAAGTAAATAGATATTTAAACGTCTGCTTTGCTTTTGTATCCTAGATTTTCCTACCTTTACTATAATAATTTAGATATATGCACTTGGTTTATATTAAGAACGAATCTGGGGGCACCTGGGTGGCTCAGTCACTAAAGCATCCGACTCTTGATTTTGGCTCAAATCATGATCTCACAGTTTGTAAGATTGAGCCCCCCATCAGGTTCTGCACTGACAGCACAGAGCCTGCTTGGGATTCTCTCTCTCTCCTTCTCTCTGTCCCTCCACTGCTTGTGCTCACTCTCTCCCTCTAAAAAATAAACAAACATTAAAAAAGAAAAGAATGAATCTGAATTGCTTCTAAAAAATCAAACTATTTAATATTTATTAATTAAATACTACAGTGTTAGTTGCATTTATTGTGTTAACATAAAAGGATATGAACTATGAGACACAGAAATCAATATCCCATTAGAAGAAGTGCCGTACTTAAGTTCCCTTCAGAAGCATTTTGATAGTTCAGTATGGATATGATACTCGAGGCTCCATAATATGCATAATAGATCAACTACAATGCAATGTTATCAAAGAAAAGCTTTATTTGAAAAAAAGTCAACACGTACAAGTTAATTACATTGAGTTTTGAAATGCAAAAATGTCAAAAGAAATTATTTTTTTTATATTTAAATATTTTAAGAAATGTGTCTGAAATTTAGCCTGCAGATTAGGAGGCTGTCAAGGGATTTTACTATTTCTGGATATATGCAGATATATGCAGATATATTCTCTGATAATGAGTAAATATTTCCACTGGAGTAACTCAAGGAATAATTAATTAATTAAGCTGAAACAGAGAGAATGATGGTTAGATATTAGGAACTTGATAGCACTCTGAAATCTAATTTATACAGTCTTAGAAACAATATTAGAAAAAAGAAGTATCTTCATAGAAGATTAAAGATTGCTATCATTTTGGTCTGGCTTATGCAAAGGGGTCACAAATACCTACCACCTATGTCACGTGTACAGATATAAAATGGGGTTTATTAGGGGAAAACTTACAGATAAGAAGTAGTAGAGAGCACGTAAACCACAGAGCTTTCATCATCTCATGGCTTAGGCCGGGCATAGTTGCACGAACCATGCCTAATAGTCCAGATGAGACTGTCCCCCTCAATTTTCTACACATTTGTAGGGTAGAGGTACACGCAATCATGTAACAGTAGAAGCTCCTGTTTGAACAAGAGTTCTTGTTAGAGTAGGATAACATCTGGAATCCAGGGGCTAGTATCAGCTTGTCCTTCCTTTGCACTAACTCTGGCCTCCAGGGTCTGCTATCTGATAAGCCACTAGAGCAAGAGGAAATAAACCCCTGGAAGTATTCAGTTTGTCTCTCACCACTCAGTGCCATGGCTCCTGGGGATTTATCACACCTGTATACCTCCATCAGCTCCAAACGGCTCCAGGTTGCAGTGTTTACCAGTGTCCTTGGGAGTATGGCATTCTCTAGCATAGTCCAGGAGGGAGGTATTGCTTCAGATCCTGTGCCAGACTTCTAGCGCCAACCCAGATGGGGTAGCCCACTACACTTCTCTCACTGATTGTAACCAGAACTTGGACAAAAAAATAAAAAGAAACCACTTGAATAGCAAGCAGAATGGAGAAAAAAGTCCAAACTGAAGAATGGGTAGTATAGGGGAGATAAGTTGCCTTGTTTTCTTTCTTTCTTTAAACTCCTTTATTTGCTTGCTTTGTCCAGGGATGGGCAGAATCAGGTGGAAACAAAAGTAAAAACCAAAAGAAACCCTCTTTCTACCCAGAGGGCCAGAAAACCTGTGAGCCAAAGAGTGTGGGGAAAAAATCCCTATTTTTTGTGTCTCCTGTTTCCCTCCAGCCCTCCTGAGCCTGGCTAGTTGCAGAACTGACTTGCCATTACTGTGGAATCTATGAAAATGAAGAACACATCACTATGAAGTAATATATCTGTGGTGATGGCAGGCACCTAAAACCCTGATAATTTGGGTAGAGGAACTTAGAGAAAAGCAAAAGAGTCGCCTGCTGTATAAAGAACAGAGGGTGGAAATCCTAGTTACTATTTTTCTATTCTCTTGGAACCTCACACTGAGGGTACCCCAATCTCACAGAATTGCACAATAGCGCAGGGGAACTAAAACTCTGATAGAACCCAAAATATTTGGCCAGAGGAACCAGGGGTTTCTGAGAGCTAGAGAATGTGGGACAGATTCCAGAGAGCATAAAGCTACACTGATATAATTGGCAGGCTTACTCCCAACCTGAGCAGGCACAGAACATAATCAAAGAAGAGTAGCAAAGGATTTGAGACTACATTATGAGATAAACTACCATCCACATCCCAGATTAACCTGAGTAGCTCAGACACAGGGCCAACACGGAGCACAGCAAAATCTTTGGAACTGAACACACATCGCATACCTATTGATTTAAAACTCAGGAGCTCCCCCTTGTGAAATCTGAAACTGGTCCCTGTAGACAGAGGGCAAGGAAAGATGAAGAAAAAGGCAAACTACCCCAGATTGGTAAGAGGCAGTTTTAATAAGTAAATTAACTTACTTATAAGGCTTGTCTCGGGCAGATGAACAGATACCAGCATCTGTGCACTAGAATCTTAAAAGTTTATATAGTGGATTTAATGGGGTTCAATCATGTACTCAGTCCAGATAGTCTCAACAACACATTACTCTCTCAAGGCTGCTTCTTTGAAATGGCTCCAGCTCTAAAAATGGCAGGTGAAACAAAATCTAAGGACAAGAGGAGGGTAGGGAGATTCCCAAGTATCCAGGACCACCTTAAGGGTTAGCAAGTGGTCATGTCCTCTTTTTTTTTTTTTTTTTTTTTTTTCAACGTTTTTTGTTTATTTTTGGGACAGAGAGAGACAGAGCATGAACGGGGGAGGGGCAGAGAGAGAGGGAGACACAGAATCGGAAACAGGCTCCAGGCTCCGAGCCATCAGCCCAGAGCCCGATGCGGGGCTCGAACTCACGGACCGCGAGATCGTGACCTGGCCGAAGTCGGACGCTTAACCGACTGCGCCACCCAGGCGCCCCAGTGGTCATGTCCTCTTGATGATCTCCAACAATACAGCAGATGAGTCAGAACTTTGATTTTCCGTGAAAACAAACAAAAATCAACATCCTTCAGAGAATATTAACAGGATCCACAGTTTTGCAACATGATGTTCAAAATGTGCGGGATAAAATGCAAAATTGTTTGACATACCATACACACGATGAATTTTCAAAGAAAAAGACATTCACCAGACAATCAACAGCAATCAACAGACAACACCAAGATGATCTAAATGTTGGAATTATCAGGCAAAACCTTACAGTAGCAATTATAACAATTCTCATTGAGATAAAGCTGAACATTCTTGAGATGAATAGAATGATAGGAGTTGTAAGAAAAGATAACTTTGTAAATATTCCCTATGTGTTTAGAAAGATACATATTTTGTGTTCTTTGGTTGTCATAGTCTGCATATGTAAGTTGGTCAAATGTGTTAATTACATTCCTTAAACTTTCTGTATTCTTTACTGATTTCTTGCTTGCATTTTATAACAATTTCTTAGACTGATTCCATGATTTTAGATAATATTTATATCTCTTTGTGATTCTTCCAGTTTTTGACTTATAAATTATTTATTTATTTATTTATTTTTAAAAATTTTTTTTAACGTTTATTTATTTTTTTGAGAGAGAGAGAGACAGAGCATGAACGGGGGAGGGTCAGAGAGAGAGAGGGAGACACAGAATCTGAAACAGGCTCCAGGCTCTGAGCTGTCGGCACAGAGCCGGACACGGGGCTCGAACTCACGGACCGCGAGATCATGACCTGAGCCGAAGTCGCATGCTCAACCGACTGAGCCACCCAGGCGCCCCTGACTTATAAATTTTAAACTCTATTATTAAGTGTATATAAATTTAATATTTGGTATCTTGTTTAGAAGTTGAACTTTATCATTATGAAGCCACTTTCTTTATCCTTAGTAAATATTTTGAAATTTAAGTCTCTTTTGTATTAATATACAGTATTAATTATATTAGTTATATAAAAAGTATTACATATAAGTATTATATATATTATGCATATTAAATATCTAATATAAGTAGTTCTCTTTCATTTAGGATCGCCTGATTGAGGGTTTTCTCCTTCATTTTTTAATTTAAACCTATCTGCATCTTTAGTTTTTCTATGTGTCTGGTTTTTCTTGTTTGTTTTGTTTTTTTATATTTACTTATCTTTGAGAGAGAGAGAGAGAGAGAGAGAGAGAGAGAGAGCACAAGTGGGGGAAGGGCAGAGAGAGAAGGAGACACAGAATCCAAAGCAGACTCTGGGCTTTGAGCTGTCAGCACAGAGCCCAACGTGGGGCTCAAACCCACGAACCATGAGATCATGACCTGAGCCAAAATCAGATGCTTAACCGACTGAGCCACCCAGTCATCCCTATATGTATCAGTTGTAAAAAGCATATAATTAGAATTTTTTACAATCCAGTCTGCCAATATTTGTCATGTATTAAAGCATTCGGTCCATGTACCTATAATGTAAATATTAGTATAGGTGAGTTTTAATCCTTCCATCTTATTTTCTGCCCTTTTTCGGTCACCTAGTTCACGTTTATTTTTTCTTGTTTTTTTTTAAATTATTTTTAGCATTTCATTTTTTTAGTACTTGTTTGAAAATTATATAATCTGCTTTTTCTTTTCAAAATTACCCTAGAAATACAATATGCGTTACTTCTCAAAATCTAACAGTGATATTTTTATTCTCTTTACAAATAATACCAAAATCTTACAACATTTTAATCACATGTATACAATATTTGGCCCTTCTAGCATAACTGATAATGTTATTTATGTGTTCACATAGTTGTTTTTATTGCTTCAATAGGCACTTTGTATTTTTTAAAAACTATTTTATAATTAGGAAGTATATATGAAATATTTATGTATATATAATGTCTAAATACATATCTTTTTTTTTTTTTTACAGAAAGTGAGCATGAGTAGGGAAGGGGGACAGAGGGAGAGAGAGAAAGAGAGACTGAGAGAGAGAGAGAGAGAGAGAGAGAGAGAGAGAGAGAGAATCTTAAGCAGACTCTATGCTGAGCATGGAGCCTTGATCCCATGACCCTGGGATCATGACCAGAGCCAAAATCAAAAGTCCGGCACTCAACTGAGTGACTCAGGTGCCCCAATGTCTAAATATATTTTAAAGAATGATAATAAAATGAACACCCAAACATCACTGAGCCTACGAAATAAAGCTTAAAAATCTTTGAAGAGGCACCTGGTGGCTCAGTTGGTTGAGCAAAGGACTCTTCATTTTGGCTCAGGTCATGATCCCAGGGTCATGGCATCAGGCCCCATTTCAGGCTCTGTGTGGAGTGTGGAGCCTGGTTGAGATTCTCTTTCTCCCTCTGCCCCTTTCCTCCGCTCATGCTATCAATCTCTAAAATAAAATTTTAAAAAAGCAAAAATCTTCCTGTGTGCCACCTCTCACATTTTCCTTTTTCCACAACAGAATAAAGCATTATTTTATGTTTATGATGCCTTTGCCTTTTTGATAGCTGTACCACATTTGTATCTCTAAACAATATATTGCATAATTTTGCCCATTTTAAAGTAGTATATTAATAGAATTACACTGTATGAATTCTATGACAAGTTGCTTTTTTCCACACTAATTTCTGAGATCTTTTCAAAGTGATGCGTGATAGTAGCTTATTTTTATCACTGCATATATTATTTCTAATTTATGTGAAGGGAGAAACATTTGGGTTATTTCTATAATTTTTCCTATTATTAAAAAATGCTGCTAAAACATTCTTATATGCGCCTTCTGGTGAACCCGGGCAAGGATTTCTCTTAGGTATAAATCTAAAAGTTGAAATACTGAGTTATATGATATGTGCATGTTCAGCTTTACATAATAATGCCATATTATTTCCCAAGATGGTCAGATTTTCCAAGATACCTCTAGAACAGTTGTCATTGCTTTACATCCTTGCCAACATTTCATATTTTCAGCCTTTACATTTTTTCCCCATAGGTGGGTGTGAGTAGTTTCTCAATTGTTGGCTTAATTTGTATTTCCATGATTACTAAACAGTTTGAGCATCCTTTCATAAGTTATTAGCCATGTATACTATGTGGATCTTTATATATAAAGGTCAAAAATAGGAAAAATTAATCAGTGGTGATTGTGGTCATCATAATAAGTGCCATGTGATGAGGACATGGGTAGTTGTTGATTGATAGAGGCCATAAGGATGCTTTATGAAGCACCATATATGTTCTACAGCTTAATTTGGGTGGTGGCTACAGGGGTATACTTAAGTAAAAATTTGTTAACATAAAGTTCGTGCACTGTACTGTAGATATTACATAGCAATGAAAAAGGATAAACTCTGAGATAAAAGGGAAAATGTAAATAGAACTACAGAATTTCTAAAATAATAATAATGAGGGGCATCTGGGTGGCTCAGTCAGTTGAATATCTGACTCTTGATTTCGGCTCATGTCATGATCCCAGGGTCATGGGATTGAGCCCCAGTTAGGCTCCATGCTGAACATGGAGCCTGCTTGAGATTCTCTTTCTCTCCCCTTTACCCCCTTCCCCTCTCCCCAATTTGCATGTGCTATCTCTAAAAAAATAAAATAAAATAATAAATAATAATAATAATAAATACATTATATAAAAGAATCTTTGGGGTACAATTAAAATAGCTATTTGAGACAAAAATTATAATGTTAAAAATATGTCTTATAGAAAGAAATAATAAAGATAGACTCAGAAATTAATGAAATGGAAAGACAATAAAACTAATAAATCAAAATACTGCTTTTTTAAAAGTCAGCAAAATAGACAAATACTGAGAACACAGAATAAAAATAACTAGAGGAAAATAACCACTGAAAGAGAGAAATTTAGAAAATGAGACCACTTTACACGAATAACAAATCTTTGTAATAAATTTTAAAGTACAGTTTAAATGGGTAATTTTCTAGGAAAATGCAATTAACCAGAATTGCCAGAATTGATATAGAAAACTTTTACACACTAGTCTCCATGACAGAAAAGTTCTTTTAGCAGTCTTCACTAAAGCTACACATGCATGTACCTTAAGACTAAATTCTTACAAAATAATTACCTATGAAAAATGTTACAGGGAATTCTATGAATCTTTGAAATTAATAACTGAGTGATACTTTTATTATTTCATAAATTAAAAAATAGAGAAAACTTCCAAATTATTTTCATGAAGCATAAAATTAATTAATAGTCTTAAAATATATACACAATAACCAGTTAGGATATATAATGTAAGAGAAAACCCTATGTAAAATCAAAACAAAGGAAGATAAAAATATTTAGAAGTAAACTCAACAAGAAAAATGCAAAACCCTATATGAGTAAAACTGAAAACTTTACTAAAATATATAAAAGTAAACTTGAAGCTTGAACCTATAGAAATCTCACGTTTATATACTTACGTACCAGTTTTATTTTCTGAAGTCAAATTTAAGGCATCAATTTTAAAATTTATATATAAAACAACATGCAAGAATTTTTAGAATAATCCTGCAAAAGGAGATCATTAAGATTCCAGTCTTATGGTAGTTTCTTGAAACTGCCATAACCAAAAGTACCACAAACTGGGTGGTTTAAGCAATAGAAATTCCTCATTTCACAGTTTTGGAGTCTAGAAGTCCAAAATCCAGATGTCAGTAGGGTTAATTCTTTCTGAAGGTTGTGAGAGAACAATCTGTTTAGGTCTCTCTTATTGGCTTGTAGTTGGCTATTGTCTTCCTGTGTCTCTTCACATCGCTTGTCCTCTATGCACATCTTTGTGGCCAAATTTCCCATTTCTATAAGGATAGATACCAGTCATATTGGATTGATCGCCACACTACTGACATCATTTTAACTTGATACCTCTCTGAAGACCCTATCTCCAAATAAGGTAACATTCTGAGGTCCTGGGGATTAGGACTTCAACATATAAATTTTGAAGGGACACAATTCAATCCATTGCAAATGGAAACTACCATGGCTGCTATCATTGTATATTATTAAAAATATAGTCAGTGTGATATTGATATAAGTAGAGAGACATAAATAGAAGAATAGTAAGTATAGAAATAAACCAAAGTACATAAGAAAATTTAATGTGTGATAAAAGATGGGATTTCAAGTCACAAAGGAAACAATGGCCTTGTTAATAAATGACACTGTAACAACTGATAACCATTTGGAAAAAGGCAAAATTGAACTTACAGCTCACACCACATACAAGAATAAACTACAAAAGATTCTGGGATCTAAATGTAAAAACTAAAGCCATACAAATGCTAGAGTAAAACATGGGTGACTTCTTTTATAAACAGGCTGTGGGGTGGGATTTTCAACTTTCTAAAAGAAACAAACAAACAAACAAACAAATTAATTTAACTACATAACATTTTATAAAATTTACTTGACAAAAGGCACAATAATTGAGACCAAAGACAAATAACAGCCTAGGAGAAAACTATTGCACATATATTGCAGTTTTGCTAATTTTCTAAATATATAAAGAGCTTTTAAAAATCAATGGGTGTTAACTAAACTTATTGTGGTAATCATTTTGCAATATATACCTATATCAAATCATTATGTTATACTCGTAGAACTAATACAATGTTATATGTTCTAGTATATCTCAATTTAAAAAAAATCAATGGGGAAAAAAGGCCAAAACCAATAGAAAATGGGTGCCAAGAAAACAAAAACAAAAACAAATCTCAGGAAAGAATTACAATGTCTCTAACATATGAAAAGAAGACTTAACCTCTGTCATACTAAGAGAAATGTTAATGAAAACTACTTGATACATTTCTTACGTATCAGGTTTGCAAACATTAAAAAGCTTGATAATTGTGTTTATGAAGCACTCATTCATTGCTAATAGAGCAAAATAGTACATTCCCTCTGAAGGGGAAATTGTTATTATTTAAGGGAGAATATTTATGAATTTATTTTTTGACCCCAAATTCCCACTTTTGGAATTTACTGTGAAGATTAATTTGATCCTATATATACTTACACATATATGAGGTTATTCATCATAGCATTATTTGTGAATGAGTGAATAGTAATGCCATCAAGTTATTGAGAATAAGGAACAGATTTCTGAGAGAAGATGAGTTCAGATTCATATATGTCTTGAGATGTTCCAAATAGAATATCCCACAATATATGTGTAGAAGGCCATGGAAACTCTTGAAGAGATTGGCACTATGTTCCACAGTACTTGGTGCCCTGCAGTGTACTTCAATGAGTAAAACACATGGCTGCTCTTTCACTTCTGCCTTCTTGCAAAACGTCTTTTGTGGCCAACACTAATCTAGAACTATAAAGGTTAGAGGATTCTAGGAGCTATAATTCTAGTCTAATAAAGTCAACACAGTACAAGACCACAAATGGCGAACTGAGCCTCTGAAGGTTTTAGTTATTTGTGCACAAGACTGCTGCGAGAGGGCTGTATGCTATTTGATTCTAAAGCTGGTGTTCTTTCTGGTACATTGCCCTGAAATTTTTACCTGAACTGGCTACACATGGGTGGGGAAAAAAGACCTGTAGATGAAAGAACTTTCTTTTTATATAATCACGCATACACATAACAGAATGTCTTTATTGCTTGTGGTTCTATGCCACTTATGTAAATAGATGTTTAGCAACATAGAGGAGATATGTGGCTGGGAATACTGTCTATAGGATGCTGGAGAGCAGGTTGCTACTCTGACAGGAGAGAAAACTGGTGCCATCTTTGATCTTTGTACGTGGAACCATCATTGAGATATGAGGGTGTGGCATTTTCTTAGTCTGCTTGGGCGGCTATAACAGAATACCACAGACTTAGTAGTTTATAATCAATAAACATTTATTTCTCAAAGTTCTGGAGGCTGGATATTCAAGATTCTGTATGGTTGGTGAGGGCCCCCTTCTAGGTCAAAGACTTCTTATTGTTCTCCCACACAGTGGAAGGGGCAGGGGCTCTGTGGGAACTCCTTTATAAGAGCACGATCATGATCCCACTTTTGAGAGGTCCACTATCATGACCTAATCTTCTCCCAAAGGCTGCACTTTCTAATTCCATTACATTAGGCATTAGGATTCCAACATGTGCATTTTGAGAGGATACAAACCTTCCAGGTCATGACAGGCATATAGTGGAATGATTCCCAAATATCGTTGGCACAGGGAAGCCATTCGTGGAACTATCTACTTGACCTTTGGTGTTGGATGGATAGAATTCCTAGATGACAACATATTTTGTCTGTTAATCTGTTTTGATTAGAGAGACTGGTAACTTTTTGGAAATGAATACTTCTGTAAGAAAGATGAACAGGTAGACAAAATGCAACTAAAGGTTATAGTCAGGATCAGCTTCACAGGAATTCAATCACATTCGGATAGACCCCATGCTTGGTTTAATGTACTATCACTATCACTGCCTTGAAATTCATAATAATTACATTTGCTTTACTTATGTGAATTTGAATTCAAAAATTGTATTGGGGCACCTGGGTAGCACAGTCACTTAAGCATCCAACCGTTAGTTTCAGCTCAGGTCATGATCTAATGGTTTCCTGAGTTCGAGCTCTGCGTTAGGCTTCATGCTGACAGCACAGAGCTTGCTTGGGATTCTCTCTCTCCTTCTTTCTCTGCCCCTCTGCCACTCACACTGTCTCTGCCTCTCTCAAAACTAAATAAATAAACTTAAAAATTTTGCATTTTTCGGATGCCTGGGTAGCTCAGTTAGTTAAGCATCCAACTCTTGATTTTGGCTCAGGGCATGATCCCAGGATCATGGGATAGAGCCTCAAATGAGGCTCCGTGCTGGGTGTGGAGCCTGCTTGAGATTCTCTCTCTCTCCTCTCTCTGCCCCTCTCTCTGCACACTTGCATGTGTACATGCACTCTCTCTCTCAAAAAAAAAAAAAAAATTGTATTTTCAAATTTTGTAAGTGAAGTCCAGTGGGGAAATGGAGGAAATGGAAGAAATTTAAAAAGCTGTATATTAAAAAAAAACAAAACTATATATTTTACTACCTTTAATAGCACTTTTTTTCTGCTTTTATAATGAGTCCCTCATTTTCATTTTTCCCTGAAAATTATGCAGCCAGTCCTAAGAACAGTGGTGATATGAAACTAGCACACTCTAAAATAAATGAAATAGATATTTGAATTATGTGTTAAAACTAATACCAACAGTAGGGAGTCAATAGCAAAAATTCGATGCCGTCATGAAGTAGTAAATATTTTTCATTTAACAAAACTAAGCTTGTTCACAAGATTGAACTACAGAATATTAATATATCTATGATGTTTCACCAAGGAAAACCTGGATATTTGATGTGGAACACTAACATTTGGACCTGTTTGGAGGCAAACAGCACTTGTGCCATGCTCAGAGGTGGAATATGGGATAGATGAACATAACTCCGAACAAAGGCAATGATCAAAATGTTTTGGAGTTTGGAATTTGGAGACTCCCAGCCTGTCCTTACAGCCACTGGGTAAAGCAGGGAGGTCAGGTGAGTATGCCTGGAAGATGGCATACGGCTCAGAGAATTAAAAAAAGGAGCAGCTGGGGTACCCTCAGGAAAGGCAAAATGGAGCAGATGGGCATGGAGAGAAGTAGGAGGGTGCAGTGGGAAATGGGCGGTGAGGCTGCTGGCTGGCCCGGACCCAGCATGTGTGGGAGTAACAAGCTGGAAAGCATATCCCAAAGAGGAGAGATAGTATTCCCGTTTACAAATAGGTTCAGGAAGAAGAGAACAAGAGCAAAAGAGACTGCGGGGAAAAGAAAAGACCAAATATATTCATAAAAAGGCAAAACATGTACAAAGAAATATATCTAAAATGCTCCACAAAATTGGAGTAGAATACAGACGTATTTTATTGCTCAAATGAATCATTTGACCTACAATATATCTGTTAGGAGAAGTTGAGTCTTACCTTCTTGAGGCATTTCCCTTTACCCCACACACTCATCATCAATAAGCCCAGGGCATGCTCATTCTGAGGGATTCAGTACTCTTTTTAACCAAGGAGAGCCGGGCCCACAGAGTGATGCAGTACACAACTCCATTGTTTATCCCTGTCATGCAGTGTTAGGTTGGAGACTAGTTTGGGGTAGCTCCAAAGTCTTATCCATCATCTCAGGGATGCTCTTGCTGTTTCAGAGCTGTGTTCAAGGTCACAGTGGTGCCCTTCATTGGGAGCCAATGTGGCTTCTCTTTTTCATTCACATTCCCTTGATCAGCTCTTATTCTCCAAAGCCTAACAACTGTGGCAGAGTCAGGAGGCACCTTTAGACCTTGTCAGCGTAAATCCTCACATGATGCTTGGGGACCAACATGAGCAATGTGATTTCAGGGACAAAATTTTCCCATGATGATTTTACCTCAAAAGTTTCTTGCTCTTTCTTGAAGTCTAAGACTTAGTGGAAACTGGTATGGCAGTTTACACAGCTCAGATTCTCAACGTCATGTCTCAGAGAACAGGATTTGGGGGTTGATTTTCTTTCCTTCCAGAAAGCCTTGGATTCTCCTCCAGGGTAATCAGCTTTTGCGTACAGGACCTTTAGTGAGGGACATCATTAATCAAATGATAAAAGGTTCTATTGCACTTTTCCCATGCCCATCACTAGTAAGTCTTATATCCCTGCTATTGTTTAAGAGAAGGAGATTCTCAGTGATTCTTCATAGAAAAAATAGCTGCTTATTGTGACTTTACATTTTGCCTTTCTGTAAGAAAGAAACAGAAACAGAAGTAACTTCTCTTATTAAAATGTGTGTGTTTATGTGTGTATGTCTATTGTATCCGCCATATCAGACACTATATTTTGCACAAATGAAATGTGTAATACATAGAAACGATTAAGGACTAGTTTATGTGTTTGTACCTTTTTAGAATGGCTGTTTTATTTACTCATTTGATAAAAATTTATGGATCACTTCCTATGTGCCAAAACTGAAGACGTAGATAACAAAAATAGCCCCAGAGCTAGAGACTCAAGTGGAGAAAAAAATCGATAAGTAGACAGACCATTTTAATACAACATAGTAAGTGCATATGCTAGCTAATGAGTACCGTGTTCTGCAATTATAAAAAGGTTGTATTAATTAGGCCTTCTTTGTTGTTGCAACGGCAGAACTTCCCTCAGAAGGACTTTAGTCATATGGTGTTTATTAGAAGGCTTCATGTGGAAATAAGAAAAAGAGAAATCTCACTCATGTGTCCTGGCCTCCTGGGAATCCAGGAAATGCCCCCAATCCAGTCCCCATGGGAAGAATTGAAATCTTTTTGGTAAAGCTGGGTTTCCTGAACTGCAGGAATGTGGACAGTCATTCAGGATTCAATCTATGCCATCATCAATTCCTCCATGATGTAAATTTTAAAATTCTTTACCTTACATGCCACTGCTCATTCAATTTTCATTTATCTCCTTTCTGAGCTATAGCTTATGTTTCTTTCTACCTTCTCTTGGTATTTGGAAACTCGCTGCTTCTGGCCTGTAACTTTTATTGCCAGGTGACGGCTTCTGCTTTCTCTCTCTACCTTTTTCCTTTTGCTCTGTTATCTGGTCAACACTCTCCCTTTCTCTTTTCTTGGTTTCAAAACTTCCTGTGTTTGTAGTCAGTTTATCCCCATTGTCACTGTTAGGCATAATTAGCCAGCATCCTCCTCTTATTTTCTCCTGTCCAGTTTATAGACCAGGTCCCCTCTTCATCTCCAGTATTGTCATCTGGCATGAAATCAGAATCAGGGCATAACATGGCCACTAAAGTGTCCTGATACTTTTTTGCAACAAAGGGTTACGGGCAGGTTCACCTTCAAAGGGCCAATGGGCATAAGAGGCATTTCAAGGTGAGGTTTGCCTAAGACAAAGATCAATTTCAATATTTCTAATAATTTGTGAACTACTTATACAACATTCAAGTTACCAATAACAAAACTCTATTGGATACATAATTGTACAAGAGGTGTCATGATACCCTTAAAAGGTGATGCCTAAAAGCTTTGAGGCTTTTATCTTACAGGTTCCAAGCTCTCTACTTGAAGCCACAGATTTTTTAAGTTTTTTATTTAAGTAATCTCTACACCCCACATGAGGTTCAAACTCATGACCCTGAGTTCAAGAATTGCATGCTCTTCCAACTGAGCCAGCGAGGTACCCCAAAGTCACAGTTTCTTATGTGAATTTTAATGTTACAGTTTTTGATTAATCAGAAACTTTCTTCAACTGTCTGATTTTATATGCATACCACACATTGATAAATATATAAATAATTGGGAAACCTATAAGATATTCAAACATAACTATAACAAAAGACTAAACTGACAGTCATAATTTTAGTAGTAAATTGCTAAGAAATATTTTTATGATTATCTTATTAGTAAAGCAAAATAACATTGAGAGTTTTTTAGGTCAATTTATTTTTCATTTTTTGGGTTTTTTTTCACAAAAATCTTGCAATCATATATGAATTTGAGCATATACAAATCATTTGAAACACCTGGTAACTGAATACTATCTTGCAGTTGGTATTTCCTGTCCTGTTGGCAACAAGTGAAAATCAGATGACAAACATATCAAATTGAATGTATGAAAGTAGTTCATTGGTTGAAATAGAAAAATGTGATGGTAGAATTGAATGATCCCGTGGCACAAGATAATGCAGGCTTACCAAATTTAAAATAACCTCTTCGGTTAGTTGATGTTATATTCACATAATGAACAAGTGATTTGAAGAAATTCTATCTGTGTATGTCCCACTTTGTAATACTTCATTAGCAGAAAATGCATAATAATAAATTGTTCTATTCCCAATTCCAATAATAATTGAATTACAAAAACCATTTAATGCATACTTCAGTATGTGCCAATAGTGCCAATACATTATTTGCAAGGGAAAAAAAAATTCATACAATTATCAAGTGGCTCCACTTTAAACTGACACTCAAGGATAACTCACTAGCACAGACTCAGTTAAACATAAAGTCTGAATAAACTTAGTTAGCAAACAAAGATTTGAAGTTATTAAGTACTCTGGGCACAGACATTTTCTACATTTGTGTTACTGAAATCAGAATTCCAAAACAGATTAATTATATAGCAGACATAAGCCTACATCTTTCTACTATTAAACTCACCACTGGGTGATTTTGTTTCAGCAAAACACCATCATGCATCATATTAAAATAATGTTATCAACATGAAGTTTATCTTCTTTTAAATTTTTGGTTAGATTTTATTTTTTAATTTGTTTTAAAGTTATAAAAGGTCTATAAGTTCAAGGTATTTATAGTTTTATATTTTTACATATTTAAATAGCATCACAAAAAATAATTTAAATTGACATTGGGGATTCCCCAAAATGTTTCCCTCTTTGAGAAGATCCACCCATATATCATTCAAGTTTGAGAAATACTGGCTAATCATGTAAAATATGGAGAATTTTATTCACTTTTAATTCCAAAGCAGAGACCTACTTCTTAGAAATGAGTAGCCAGAAGAGGGGGTCAGAGTAATAGAACCCAGATACTTAGCAGTTTTATGAGGTGGGAACAGTGTACAAAAAAAAAATTCAATAGGGGGACAGGAGAGGGAGGGATACTGCTAAAGAAGGAGTAGCGCTTAGCACAAAAATGTTAGCCTGTCTGGCCTTTAGCAAAGTTTCTACAGAGAAGCCAGAGGGAGAGAGAGAGGAGAATTTTTTTCTCAACTGCAAGGCAGAAACTTTGGGGAGGGGGTCCCTTTCACATAAAAGAATACAAAATTGTGAATACAAAGTCAAACTCAAAAGTGTATTTTCATTTAGAACAAGAAAAAAACAAATTAGAAAATTTTAATAGCTGACAAATATCACAGACATAAAAATACAACAGCAACAAAAAAGTCCTCTGGCTCTATACTTTTCAAAAGTTTTGTCTCCATCACCCACAAACTTCTGCTGTTGGGCACTATGAGATTTGTCTTCCTATCACAATACAGGACTCTGTCTTGGCCTTTGTGTCATAGCATTTATTAAGTTGTGGGATATTTACCAACACCAACAAACAATTTTCAATTCTCCTGACACAAGCTGGGTGTCCAACAATTCAATTCAAATCTAAAACAATCTACCTGGAGCTGGTATCAGATCCCACAAGTTAAAGGGTTCAGTACCACAAGACTGCCTCCACTTGAAATACCAATATAAGGTACTAGGTCATCCATACTTCTGATTGGCAATAAATCTGGGTTTCCCACAATTCCCTCTGTGATTTGCTAGGTTCCACAATTAGCTAGAATGTCACACAAAACTTAGAAAAGCACTTTACTTATATTTACCAGTTTATTCAAAAGGACACAGCTCAGGAACAGCCAAATAGAGGAGATGCACAGAACAAAGTACAAGGAATGGGAGTCCTTGGAACTTTTGTGCTGTCCAGCATACCACCCACCCAGCACCTCAATATATTGGCTTACACTCTGGAAGCTCATCCAGTCATTCAAGAGTTTTCATAGTGCTTAATCTCCAACCCCCAATCCTTCCCTTCTCAGAGGTTGGTGAGTGAGGCCGAAAATTCTAAACCTCTAATCCCTGAGTCTTTACTGTGACTAGTCCCACCCTGAGATTGTCTAGGGACCCCACCCTAAGTTACCTCATTAGCATCAGTTTCAGTGTGATCAAAAGGGACTCATTATAATAACAGAAGACACTACTGGGGTGTCTGGGTGGCTCAGTGGGTTAAGCATTCCACTCTTGGTTTTGACTCAGGTCATGATCTTGCAGTTCATGGGATTGAGCCCCATGTTGGGCTTTGTGATGAAAGCGTGGAGCCTGCTTGGGATTTTCCCTCTCTTCCTCTGTCTCTCTCTCTCTCTCTCTTTCTCTCTCTCTTTCTCCCCCCACTCACACACACTCTCTCTCTCAAAACAAACAAACAAACAAACAAACAAACTTAAAAAAAAAAAAGACACTCTTAGTACTCAGGAAATTCCAAGGGTTTTAGAAGCTCTATGTCAGAAATCAGGAACAAAAAACAAATACATTTCTTATATCACAAGTGGAATAGTAAGCCATAAAAGCATTCCTAGAAGCCATTCCTGTAGCTGGACACCTAGCAATAACTTAACTATATAGGATTATAACTATGAGCCACACAAATACATTCCATTAAACCCACACTAAATGGAAACTTAACCCTATTTGCTCAGAGGTGGATCCTCAGAATGCCTCTGGTCACTCAAAAGACACTCATACATAGGAGGGGAATTGTGATAGATAATGTAAATGGAAAGAGACAGTGATATCAAAAGATTAAAGAGAAAATACATTACTCTAATTTTTTTTTATATTTGTGTATTTATTTTGAGAGAGACAGACAGACAGACAGAACGAGTGGAGGAAGGGCAGACAGAGAGGGAGAGAGAGAATCCTAAGCAGACTCCATGGTATGTTCAGAGCCTGATGCAGGGATCAATCTCACGGACCTCAAGATCATGACCTGAGCTGAAATCAAGAGTTGGATGCTCAACCGACTAAGCCACCCAGGCACCCCTAAATTTTTTTAAAGGCTTACTCTTTCTTTCTTTCTTTAGATTTTTTTTTTTTTTTTTTTTTTTAATTTTTAAGTAATCTCTACACCCAGTTTGGGGCTTGAACTTACAACCCCAACATCTAAAGTTGCATGCCTCACCAACTGAGCAAGCCAAGCACTCCTATTCTAAAAATATTTTACAAAAAACCACAAAAGCATGTGAACACATTTCTAGGCCCTCTTTCAGAGACCATGGAAAATGCCTATGCAAGTGAGTCATTGAAGTTTAAGTTTCATTAGTGTCACTGTAAATCTGACCCTGCAGACATGTGAGAGGAAATGAGAGTGAGGTCTAAAGAGGATTTTAAAGAAGCTTAATTACCCTAATTATCCTTTGGTGTTTTCTAAAGAGACAGAGTAAAGATTTCACTTGCTTCTAATTATATTTTTATGCCCAAATGGAACAATTCCTTGAATGTGACTCCAGACTGTATTATAAGTAGCCCCAGAATCATACAGGTTATGAGATAATTAGATAATAGTAAACAGATAGTTGACTTTGGTAGATGGTAAAGGTAAAGACCAAATGGTTTTCTTTTCTTTTCTTTTTTTTTTAACGTTTATTTATTTTTGAGACAGAGAGAGACAGAGCATGAACTGGGGAGGGTCAGAGAGAGAGAGGGAGACACAGAATCTGAAACAGGCTCCAGGTTCTGAGCTGTCAGCACAGAGCCCGACACGGGGCTTGAACTCACGAACCGCAAGATCATGACCTGAGCCGAAGTCGGACGCTTAACGACTGAGCCACCCAGGCGCCCCAAGACCAAATGGTTTTCAAAAAAAGTTGTGAAAACTTGAATTTGCAAGTATTTATCAGAAAACAAATCTGGCCTAAGGAAAAAATGAGTTGTGAACATCTGACGTGGGAAAATTTCTATAGAGCTCCATTTGCCCTTCAAAATTAGGCATATTCTAGAATTGGTCAGATGTTAATTGCTGTAATGGCTTAGTGTTTTTGTTTTTTGTTTGTTTAAAAGTTATGAAAAGGAAATTTCTTAAAGGTTTCTATCAAATTTATTACCAAAGCTGTCTTTTATGTATGTATGTATGTATGTATGTATGTATTTATGAGAAAGAGGGAGAGAGAGAGAGAGAGAAAGAGAGCAGGGGAGGAGCAGAGAGAGGGGACAGAGGATCCAAAGCAGGCTCTGTGCTAACAGCAGGTAGCCTGATGCGGGTTCCAACTCAGCCAAAGCAGGACACTGAACTGACTGAGCCACCCAGGCACCCCTCTTCCATTTCAACATGAGAAAAGGCTTCTCTGAATGACAATGAGGTATCAATCCAGAAAGTGTGCATGTGGGCACATTTATGTATTGATGAGAATAATTTAAAAATTTGATACCTATTGTTTCTAGGTTTGTTTTCTCTAAGGTCTTATATATGTAGAAATAGCCCTGGCTTTTTGTTTTACACAATTCTTAAACTGTCCTCTAGTTAAAGATTATCTATAATTGATTCTAGAAAGGAAATAGATATGGAATCAATATTACCAGGGTCACTTGATCTATAAGACCTACAGAAAGTTTTTTGTTTTTTTTTTAATCCAGGATAGTTAACACAGTGTTATATTAGTTTCAGGTGTACAATATAATGATTTAAAAATTTTATATATTACTAAGTATTCATCAAGATAAGATAAGTGTCCTCTTGGGGCACCTGGGTGGCTCAGTTGATTAAGTATCCAGCTTCAGCTCAGGGCATGATCCTGTGGTTCACGAGTTCCAGCCCCTCTTAGGGCTCTGTGCCAACAGCTCAGAGCCTGGAGCCTGTTTCAGATTCTGTTTCTCCCTCTATCTCTTCCCCTCCCCTACTCATACACTGTCCATTCCAAAAAAATAAATAAAACATTAAAAAAATTAAAAAGATAAGTGCACTCTTAATCCTCTTTACCTATTTCACCCATACCCCCAACCACCTCCTCTCTGGTAACCATCAATTTGTTCTCTATAGTTTAGTCTGTATTTTGGTTTGTCTTTTTTTTTTTTTTTTTTTTTGCCTTTCTTCATTTGTTTTATTTCTTAAATGCCACATATAAGTGAAATCATATGGTATTTGTCTTTCTCTGATTGGCTTATTTTGCTGAGAATTATACTCTCTAAATCTACCTATGTTGTAGCAAATAGCAAGATTTCATTCTTTTTTTATGGCCAAATGATATTTCAATATGCATATACACACATACACACACACACACACACACACACATATATATATATATATATACACTACATCTTATTTATCCCTTCATCTATAGATGCACACTAGGGCTGCTTCCATATTTTGACTATTGGAAATAATGCCTCATAAACATAGGGGTGCATATAACCTTTTAAATTAGTGTTTTTGCATTTTGGGGGTAAATACCCAGTAGTGGAATTACTGGAGCATATGGTGGTTCTATTTTTCATTTTTTGAAAAACCTCCATACTGTTTTCCAGAGTGGCGGCACCAGTTTGCATTCCCACCAGTTGTTGTATAAATTCTTTATGTATTTTGAAAACTAACCCTTTATGAGATATATCATTTGCAAATCTTCTTCTGGTCAGTAGGTCATCTTTTAGTTTTGTTGATTGTTTCTCTTGCTGTGCAGAAGCATTTTTATTTTGATATAGTCCCAATAGTTTATTTTTGCTTTTGTTACCCTTGTCTCAGGAAACATGTCTAGAAAAATGTTGCTATGTCAGAGAAATTACTGCCTGTGCTCTTATGATAAGAAAAAAAATAGGATAAAATGGGCAGAGAGGGAAAGGATTAGGACCTGAGGTGCCTGGGCAGGGAAAGACATATTTTAGAACAATGCTGGGAATGTCTGACCATAGAAAACCCCTTCAGGTGACTCCCCCTCAGGTTTCCTTCAGGAATTTGACAAAAGACCTGACTAAAAATAAATAGACCATAAGACCTAATACCCACAGGGAACTGGTATGGCCATAGACCACCCCTCATACAATGGAAACAAGCCAATCAGATATGGACGACCCAGCACCTAGAATTATCAAGCCGAAAGGGGTAGACTCTGAGAAGGAACAAGGAAAGGGTTGTCTAGAACCTTATAAAACAAGGACCCTCCTCTTGCACTGTTGGTGGAAATGCAAACTGGTGCAGCCGCTCTGGAAACTGGTGTGGAGCTTCCTCAAAAAATTAAAAATACACCTACCCTTTGACCCAGCAATAGCACTGTTAGGAATTTACCCAAGGGATACAGGAGTGCTGATGCATAGGGGCACGTGTCTCCCAATGTTTATAGCAGCACTTTCAACAATAGACAAATTAGAGAAAGAGCCTAAATGTCCATCAACTGACGAATGGATAAAGAAGATGTGGTTTATATGTACAATGGAATACTACTTGGCAATGAGAAAGAATGAAATCTGGCCATTTATAGCAATGTGGATGGAACTGGAGAGTGTTATGCTAAGTGAAATAAGTCAGGCAGAGAAAGACAGAAACCATATGTTTTCACTCATATGTGGATCCTGAGAAACTCAACAGAAGACCAGGGGGAGAGGAAGAGGGATAAAAAAAAGAAAAAGTTAGAGAGGGAAGGAGGCAAACCATAAGAGACTCTTGAGACTCTTAAATGCTGAAAATAAACTGAGGGTTGATGGGGGGTGGGGGAGAGGGGGAAATGGGTGATGGGCATTGAGGAGGGCACCTGTTGGGATGAGCACTGGGTGTTGTATGGAAACCAATTTGACAATAAATTTCATTAAATAAATAAATAAATAAATAAATAAAACAAAAAGCAAGGACTCTCACCTAGAATCCTCAGTATTCATTTTTGAATGTCCCTTCTATGTAAAGAGAGCTTTCCTGCTATTCTTTTTTTCTAATCTTATATTCTAACCAACTTTTGCCTGGTACTCATTTTGTGTTCACCTTTTCATTCTTTGAAGTGGTGAAACAACCAATCCCGGGTATTGCGGTAAAAAATCCTACAACGCTCTTCTAGGATTTTTATGGTTTCAGATCTCACATTTGGTCCTTAATCCATGTTGAGTTTATTTTTGCATATGGTTTAAGAAAGTGGTGCTGTTTCATTCTTCTCCATGTAGCTGTCCAGTTTTCCCAACCACACTTATTGAAGACTCCCCTTTTCCTATTGCATATTCTTGCCTTCTTTCTCAAAGATTAATTGACCATACAACCATGGGTTTATTTCTGGGCTCTCAATTCTGTTTAATGCAAAATCTATTTAATGCAATCTCTATCAAAATACCACCAGCATTTTTCACAGAACTAGAACAAACAATCCTAAAATTTGTATGGAACCACAAAAGACCCTGAATAGCCAAAGCAATCTTAAAAAAGAAAAACAAAACTGGAGGTATCACAATCCCAGATTTCAAGCTATTCAAAGCTGTAGTAATCAAAACAGTATGGTACTGGCACAAAAATGTACACAAAGACCTAAAGAAAGTTTTAACATTGTTCATTTTTTTCAGGGCTAAAGTTATCAGTAGCAGTTATTTTTTTAAACATCAATTTATTCAAATTTTTGAAAAAAGAAGAGTCCTCTTAATTATAAAGCTGTTTTTATGTAAAAAGACAAAACATGTCGATAGCTTTGTTATTCTGCATAGAATTAGAATCTTTTTTAAACCATACATATCATTGGTTGTTTTGATTATGTACAATACGAAATGCACAATGAATATTAATTAAGACAAGGATGTTGGGCCTTTTCTCATTTAGAAATATCAGTTTCTCATTAACTAGGCAAAAATTAGAATAGTCTTTGTTGTCACTACTCCTAGAGTAAATCACAGAATCTGTAGAAAACACCCTCTTTGTCTTCACCAGGAGTTCCATTGTCTTGGGTCTTAATTTCCTTTTGGACAAACCCTTCCTTTTCTGTTAATTGTCTTCCCTTTACTCCTCCAAATTCGTTCTCCACCATTCTCTACCCTGTTGTGTACCCAGGGAGGCTAACTATTATGCTGTGCATCAAATGGATTCCCTTACCCTTTGGCTTTGTGAATTTATCCAAAGGAGGCACTGGCAGGAGTTAAGAGGATGGGAGAAGAGAGAATTCAGGGCACTTATCCCCTTGGCTCTCTCTCTCTAAGAGATGTTGGGTTGACAATGGCTACTAGGTGGCTCTTACCTAAGTTTATAGGTCTTGCCAGATTTCAGTAACTTCTTGTTTTGTCCTTTTAGTAGTGGTACTGGCTTCCTGCTATTACCAATTTTAGGATGAGTTTCGCTTTTCCCTGCTCACACTTTTGTAAATAGTCCAGTCATTAAACTCTCTTGATTAACCCCTTTTGGCTATACTCTCTGTTTTTTTTTTTTTTGTTTGTTTGTTTTTTCTTACCAGAATCCTGGCTGATTGACTCATCTCCTTCCTCTCACCTGACTACCTCATTCCCAGTCAGAATGGCTAAAATGAATGAATCAGGAGACTATAGATGCTGGAGAAGATGTGGAGAAACGGGATCCGCCTTGCCTTGCTGATGGGAATGCAAACTGGTGCAGCCACTCTGGGGAATACTATGGAGGTTCCTAAAAAACTAAAAATAGAACTACTTCAACGATCCAGCAATTGCAGTTAGGTACTTATCCAAAGGGTAAAAAATACAGATTCCAAGGGGTTTATGCACCCCAATGTTTATAGCAGCATTATCAACAATAGCCAAAGTATGGAGAGAGCCCAAATGTCCATCAACTGATGAATGGATAAAAACGATGTAGTATAGGGGTGCCTGGGTGGCTCAGTTGGCTAAGCGTCAGACTTCAGCTCAGGTCATGATCTTGCAGTCCGTGAGTTCGAGCCCGGCGTCGGGCTCCGTGCTGACAGCTCAGAGCCTGGAGCCTGCTTCTGATTCTGTGTCTCCCTCTCTCTCTGCCCCTCCCCTGCTTGTGCTCTCTCTTGGTCTCTCAAAAAATAAATAAATGTTAAAAAAAATTAAAAAAATATGTCATATATATATAATACAATATTATTCAGCCATCAAAAATAATGAAATCCTGCCATTTATAGGTTCCATGTGGATGGAGCTAGAATGTATTATAGTAAGCAAAATAAGTCGATCACAGAAAGACAAATACCAAATGATTTCACTCATATGTGGAATTTAAGAAACCAAATAGATGAACATATGGTGGGGGGGGGGGTGGAGAATAGAAGGAAATAAACCACAAGAGACTTTTAATAATAGAGAACAAACTAAAAATCAACAAAAAAGGTTGAAGGAGGGAGGTGGGAAGGGGGTGAGCTAAATAGGTGATAGCTTTAAGAAGACCACTTGTGATGAGCACTAGGTGTTGTATGTTAAGTGATGAATCACTGAATTCTACTACTTAACCAACATTGCATTGTATGTTAACCAATTGAAATTTAAATAAAAATTAAAAAAAAACCCAGAATCTATGAAATACAGTAAATTTTTGTCATTCCTCCTTCCTAATCTGTTTTTCCTAATGTGTTCCCTATCTCAATTAGTGTCACTGTCATTCTCCACAGCTCTAGATTGAGAACTGGCAACAGTGTTGCTATGTAACGACTATGGTTAAGTAAATGAGATTATTTTCTATAATCTGGATTGGTTTGATCCAATCAGTTAAAAGGCCTTAAGGGCATGATTGAGGTTTCCCAGAGAAAGCAGAAATTCTGCCTGTGGAATTTCTGCCATTGTCAGCTCCTACTTTAGAGTTTTCAGCCTGCATTTTCTCATGGCCTGCTCTACGGCATGCAGACTTGCCTAGCCAGCCCCCATAATTGCATAAACCAATTCCTTGCTATAAATTTCTCTCTCTCTTCACCTTTCACACTTAGACACCATGTCTTGAAAATGAATCTTTATTACGATCTCATAAATTTGTCTTCTTCTTTCATGTTGACAGCTTGCTTAGCTTTTATCATCTCTTGCCTTGACTGTAGTGACAGCATCTTAACTGAAATAAACTCTGCTGCAAGTATTCTCCAGCTCCAACTCAGCATTCACATTCTTTTCCTAGCCTATTTGATAAACTCTTACAAAAATTAGTCTCTTATGATTCTGGAATCTAGAATTCCAAAATCAAGGTCGCAGCAAGGTCATGCTCCCTCCAAGGCTGCGGTTAGGGGCGTGGGGGAAGGTTCTGTCCCTTGCCTCTCTCCCAGCGTATGGTGGTTGCTAGCAATCCTTGGTGTTCCTTGGCTTATAGACACATTAATTCAATCTCTGTCTTTGTCTTCACATGGTGTTCTCCCTGTGTGTCTGTGTTGATAAACTCATTTTCATCCTTTAAAACCTAGCCCAATGTTGCCTCCTCCTGGAAGCATTTCTAAACCTCAATGAATATATTTCATATTTTTAATTAAAGCATTTTTTTAAAAAAGGATTTGGACATGGTGGTTGAAATTCCCTACTTTATATCATTAAAAAACAATAGAATTTACAGTATCTATTGGCAACAAATAAAAACATAAGGATAAATGTCTTTAATCATTTAAAAACTTAAAGATCGACTTAAAATTCTTTCATATTGTGCTACAATATCTAGACCTGAGCTACTTTAGCTCCATAAATTCTAACGAGAGCAATTGGTTTTTACAAAATTTTATGATTTATAAATTATTAACATGTGGGAATTTAACACCAAAAGTTACATTTTGATTTCAAATATAAGCTGAGAGCTGTGTCCAGAAAATGAAGGAAGCAGAACTACACAATGAACAAGAATAGATGTTGGAGTCAGGAGAGGAATCCTATTGTTAGAAAAAAGCACAACACAAGTTACAAATAAAAAATGCATCATTTATTAAAATTATTGAGTATGCTATGGATCATTTTAAATATAAATTTAGAATCAGTTTTTATTGTAATTTCTAATCAGAAATGATTTTGACATTCCCTTATGTTTGAGTTGTATATGCAAACTTAGTTTATACCTTAAAGTACATAAATACCAGGTTTAGGAATTGACACCATGAAAAACATTTGGATGTATTAAGTGATATTTTAGCATGTCTAGACTATGTTTAAATAATTTCTTTCATAGCCAGAAGAAAAATCTTAAGAAGAAAATAAACATGCACCACAAGTTCATGTGGGAATGTTTGTCCCACTAGAAGTATATAAATGGTATCCATTAAGAGTTTATAATTGCAGAAATATGGAAATGTGGATTTTACAATTCACATTATGATACTATGTGCAATCTAATTTTAGGATGACAAATTGGAAATTTGCCTCTGTTTCCACAAATCAGAAACACTCAGATATTAACATTTCAGTGCCATTTTCTATACAATGAAACAAATGAACTATACTTTTGAATATACCTTATACTTTGGGGCTCAATAAAGTTATTTTGATTTTAAATGAAAAAATGTAGACCATAAACATTTAATTTTTCATGGGTTGGCTCTTGTGCAAAAACCTCTGGCTCCCCACAGAATTATACACAAATGAGCAAATGTTCTAGCAGAACCAAATTGCCCTCTCCACCATTTGTGCCAATTCCCTCATAAACACACTTTCAGCCCTTTACAAAGAAAAGAAGAAACTTCTCAGGGTTGTGATGACAAATTCAGTTGGATGACAGTGGAAGGATTACATGGGAAAGGAGATAATGTAGTGATGGGAGAAAAAGGTTTACTCCAACCTTCTCAGGCCCACAGTAATGTTCACTCAGGATCACTGTTAAATCTTTTTGACAGAAGATTAAGTGTAGGCAGTACATGGAGCACAAAAGAGAGCTACATTCTAAATCAACAAATAATGGATCAGGATAGACATGTGCAAAATCACTAGGATCTGAGGCCAGCAAGGCTTAACTGTAACCTGACTGAAGGTATTAAACAAGCTAAAGAAAGAATTTGTCAATCAGAAGGATTATTGGTTAGCAACAGAAGCACAGACAACATGACAGAAAGAGAAATTTTGAGGCTTTTCAAGTAAGTGTCTTATTTGGACAGAAAGTCCAATGTTTTACATTTTCAACAAAGTAACAAAATAAAAAAATGATGTATAAAAATCAGCTGTTTTAAAAAGAAAACAACAGCATGTTAATATCTGATCTGATTGTATAATACATAGTTAATTTGGATCCATAACTAGACTTTGTTATTGTCTAAATGTAATTTCATAGTACAAGCCATATCAACTCATATAGTTCCCATTGTGTGATTAGTTTGATTATGGAACTTTTTTGGATTGCTGATCCCTCTGCTGGGTCCTGATCCTTATGTGTCCTGACTCATCCTCTCTTCTACCCTCTAGATCCAGGCCTTTGTTAGGCCTCTAAATCCTACTTAATTTCTTCATTCTCTACTCCCTTGGTGTCCCCTTGACATCAATTTTTCCTCCAGCCTGTTACTTCTTCTTCTTAATTAATTGAAACTTTCAGTTTTTTTTTTTTTTTTTTGCTGTTTCTACCAATTCCTATGTAAGATTGTTTTTATAAATTTTACTTCCTAGCATGATCATAATCCAACCTTTGGTTTTCCAAAAGCACTTTGTAAAGGGAATGAGAAACCATTCTCCTGCCTCTTGTTTCCCAAATCCATCCCCAATTCCCCAGCTTAGGGAGGGGAACCACTCGAGGGGAACCACTGGTTCCATAGGGGCCAGAGATGAGAGGAATAATTATCCTTTCTTTATGAACTCTTTTGCTGGGAGTTTTGGCATCTGTGATCATTGTAGTTTTCTTTATTCCATCTTTGTCTGGTTTTGGTACCAAAGTGACCTTTGTAGGTTATTACTGCTTGACCCACTTGGGGCTGTTTCTTCAACTTTCTGCTGTCCACAAGTTCCTGGTTCTCAGAATTCTTAGAAAGACCTCCTCCAGTACAGGTTGCTGAATCCATCCATAGGAATAAGCACATAGATAAGGTGGTTCTCAGAGGCCATCTACCAAAGCCTTCAGTGTGAACTTAATGGGCTATTGTGGGGCAGGGCTGGGAGGAAGGGTGAGGAAGAGCTAATCCACACCCTTTCTGCACAGGGATACTCCCAGCACAGGTTTCTATGCTAGCTCAGCACTACGCATGTCTGTGAGTCACTCCCTCTCAGCACTTGGAGCAAAATGCTGGGCCTCTCCCAAAATTCAGGTCACACCCTCTAACCATATGGGTGATTCCCTGTGTGTCCTCTTCTCACTGGCTTTAGGGAAGAAGGACTACTCAAAAGCTGAAGGAGAGAGGAATGGGAGAAGGATAATTGCTATCTTGCAAATGTTGCTTTCCCCCTCAGAGGTCTCTAGCTCTCTTAACAGTAATGGGGGCTAGGTTTTGATAGGTTTTCTGCAAGGTATCCTCTTATTAAATCCCGTGGGAGTGATGGGCTCTACATGGCCATTACTTTGAACTTAAAATGGAGCAGATTCCACAGAAATTCTGGTACCTTCCTGGTGGGGAGTAGGGCAAGGGTATTCTTTAGTAACTCCATGCATCTTAGTCTCTTTAGCCTGCTGTAACAAAAATACCATAAACTGGGTGATTTATAAACAACATACATTTATTTTGTATAGTTCTGGAGACTAGGAAGTCCAAGATCAAGGTGCCAACAAATTCAGTATCTGGCTAGGGCTTGCCTCCTGGTTCATAGGTGGCTGGCTTCTTATAATTTCATATGGTAGAAGGGGCAAGGGAGTTCTCTGGGGTCTTTTCTATAAAGGCACTAACTATTCATGAAGGTTCCACCTTCATGACCTAAGTACCTCCTAAAGGCCCTACCAATAAATACCATTACCTTGGGCTTTATGACTTAACATGAATTTGTGTGTGTGTGTGTGTGTGTGTGACAAATATTCAATCTATAGCACCTGGAGAGCAGGACAGGATTACCTGTATCAACAGATAGTATCTGTTATTTCATCCTTGCTGGCCTAGTCTGTATGCTAAATGTATAGTCCATCCTGACTAGGCTGAAGAATGGAGAGACAGGTTAATATGCACATCTCTACCTGTCCAGATGCCTCACATTCTCTTTCTTTTCTTTCCCAATTTTCCTGAATCAAACTATTACTATTCTTCTACCTAGTCACACTTGTCAGCAACATAGGTTATAAGGTTTTCCAACTTGAAAAATCATACAACTGCCCAACAGGATCCCAGTACTTAGGCGTTCAGAGACAACAGTTTATTAAATGGACTTAATTCAATGGACAGCATATCAGTACAGAAATAGGCTGTTTGATCTTGCTAAAAGCTCCAATTTCGCGTAAAATGTAAAGTGGTAGGGAAGATTATGGTCTTTAACTCTTTGTTTCCCTCCTAGCCTTATGTAAATTCTCCTTTATATGCAGAATTAAAAAGGGATGTGAAATGGGGCACCCAGGTGGCTCATTGGTTAAGCGTGGCGCTCTTGATTTCAGCTCATGTCATCTCATGATTTGTGAGATTGAGCCCTGAGTGGGGCTCTGCGCTGACAGCATTGACAGAGCCTGCTTGGGATTCTATCTTTCCCTCTCTCTGCCTCTTCCCCAGTTGTGCTCCTGGGTTCGTGCTCTCTCTCCTTCTCTCTCAAAATAATAAACACTAAAAAAAAAGGGATGTGAAAGGAATTTTTTCTACAACTCTTGAACCCCCCAGCCAGATAAAATACTAGTAAATGGATTAGAGTTGGGAGAAGAAAAGTTGCAGAGATTTCTTTCATGAGAATTGTTGTTGGTTTGTGGATCCCCACCTTTAACTCCAAAAGAGTGTGTGTTTGGGGGTGAGGGAACATTGGGTTAGGATGTTTCCATTTAACCTTAGACTAGTGAGGCCTCAAGGGAGCTACTTGGAGAATTTGAAATATGGTCCCTGCAATTGAGAGATACGGAGGGCTGGTGCCTGACTCAGGCATGGGAGGACTACAGCAGACTGTGGAGTGTAGGCTGACTCCCTCTGGGATATCCAAGAAGGGCTGATAGCTTTGATGGTAGAAGTAGCAGAATAGTTACACAGAGATTGGCCTGCGCTTCCAAAGGTTGTTATGTAAGGTACTTATGATCATTTCCTATACAGGGGATTTGAGCCATGAGGGAAAGGGGGAAAACTGGCCTGGGGTTGTCTTGAGACCCTTCCTCCAAGCCAAGTGAGCACCTGGGAGAGGATTAGGAGACTAGCAGGAAAAAGCAGAAGAGTACCACAGAGGTGCCTGGCTGGCTCAGTCTGTAGAGGGTGCAACTCTTGATCTTGGGGTTATGAGTTTGAGACCCAGTTGGTTGTAGAGACTATATAAAAATAAAATCTTAAAACAAAAACAAAAACAAAAACAAAAATATACCACAGTATGTCTGGAAACTGGTGAAGGAATCTAAATGACCACTTGGAATAGAGATGTCTCTATTCACTTTAAGGAAACTATATAGGAAAGATGTCTCCAGAAAAGTGAATGTTGCACAGAAGAAAGACATGATCAAACATTCACAGGTACAGAAAACACAAAGCCAATTTATGACAGTATCAACTTATGTTAAAACCGTTCTCTCCTCTATTTTCTTCTTTTCTCTTCCCTTCGTCCCCACTCCTTCCCTACTTCTGGATTCAGCTAGAAGTAGGTCTTAGGTAGGGGGGTAGGGAATAATTTACCACCACATAATGCATTGTAAAGATATGGTAGGCTTAATTCATAAATTGTGTCTTGATTACAAGTTATGCTCCTTCAATTTAGTGGTTTAATATGTACTCCGACTGCAGGGGACCCAGGCGAGCTATCCCAGGAACTACCTCCTTGTCTCAATAGGGCCTACCATACTGTTTCGTTCACTTATGAATATTAGGAGAGCTTTCAATTTCCCTATGAATATGTTCACAAAGTCATTATGGAAATTCACAGTCATGTATAGAGGTAAATCGAAAAGCCACAGCACCATGTGATAAGCCCATATCCAGTGAAACAGTTACTCAGGCTGGGGGCCCCAATGTCAGCAAATTAGAAAGTCATTTAGGCATTGGGCAAACTTTTTTTTTTTTTTTTTTTTTTCAGACGGCCATTCCTGCAACCTGGTGAGCTCTGCTAACTGCATGGCCCATTCTGTCTTGGACACTAGGGACAAACTTCCTTTCTAGGAGAAAGTTGAAACTCCTAATGTTGGCTTGAATTTCCAGAAAAACCCAATCCAGGCCTTGTGGAGTTCCCTCGCTTTCCCGTCTATCAGCTTGGGCTGAACCAGTTTTTCTAATAAGGTTGCGATGCAGTAAAACAACACCCTGACTTAAAGCCTTCACCTCACCTCGGGAGTGAGTAGCGCGGTGACGTCACGGCGCCCGGGCGCGCCCCGCCCCCGCCCGGCTCAGCGCCAGGGGACGCTAGAGGGCTGGGGCTCCTTGGCAACCATTTGCTCCGCCCCTCCCGCCCCCTCCGCCTCCGCCCCTTTAACCTTTAGGGTGCACGGGCACAGAGTCCTTCACACTCTTTCCCCTTTCCCCCTCCCCTTTCCCCACCCCCCGTGCCCAAGTCTCCGGGCCGGAAGTGAAGATGGCGGCTGCGGCGCCTTCTGGCGCGGCTTCAGCGGAGCTGGTGATCGGCTGGTGCATATTCGGCCTCTTATTACTGGTAGGGGAGGTGCTCATAGTTTTCCCAGTGTTTGGACTGGTGGGAGAGAGGGAGGGGCCGGTCGGCCCGGCAGCTGGTCTGTTAGGGCCTGGGAGACCCTCCTCGTCCCGCCCCACCCCCCTTTTAGTTTGGACTGTTGGGGGCTCCTCTGCTCCGGGGCGGGGCCTGCTCTCGGAGTGGGTACGGAGGCACTGATTTCCGGCTGCTTTTGATGTATTTTCCCTGATGACGTCTAGTATTGTAGGTTTCCATTATCGAAACTCTTACCCTCATCCCTCACTAGAGCACTGGGGCGGGTGGACTTTGGGAACGGAGGAGACCCTCCGGGTTCAGAAGGGAGAAGTGACCCCTGGTCCCCACGTGAGACGGGAGCACAAGGTGTGGGGCAGCAGCGCCTGATCTTTGCAAGTTCAGTAGGCGCTGGCCTTGATCTGGCAGGAGGCCTCTGCTTCCCAAAATTGTTTGTCCGTGTTCCCTACCCTTGGGATTATTAAGTCTGCAACCTTCTGTACCGATTGTGCGATGCTTTGATGACGTGAGGTGTTCCTTCTGACTTCCCGGTTTCACATTCCTTTTCAGTCTTTTGTGGTAGATGTAGAAACCTATGTAGGGAAGAGCTGTAGCCCTCTTTACTGCCATTATCAGGGTGTGTATATACTAAAATGTATCTGACCTCAGGTACCACCTTTCCCAGTCGTCTTACTCCTGTTTAGTGATCAAAACGTGGGCCTAAATAGCCCAAATGGCCTAGTTTTTACTTTACTGCCTCATATTAAAATCCTTGGGCTTATTTTATTTGGGGGTCCAATTTATTTCTCTCCATAACCCTCCCCATTCTCACTCTCCTTATCCTGTTGGGTACTTTGTGTCCCAAAGTATTTTGCTGCTTTGCAATTACTAAAACAGAAAACAAAAATCAGCCCCTAAAACTGCTAACTTCAGTTCTGGAAATCAAGACTTGTTAGATTCCACTACAATGTCTGCAAGCCGGGTAGTATGTTTTGCTGGTAAATGTCTCAGAAAAAATGCTACAAAGAAAAAAATGTGAAAACTTATGGAAAATTATCTCTTGCTACCTTCACTCTCCCAGAAAATAATACTGCCTTTACACTGGAACGTACTTTATTTACTCTTCTTGGTGGAGAAAATGGAAACTAGAGAGGGTGGCCATGTCTCCAAAGCCCATCCAGTCTTGTACTTACGGAGTTCCTCGCGTTCAGGAGTTCCTGAACAGACTATCATATTCAGTTGGTTTAGAAGCAAAAAAATGAGCATGTAACCAGTATCAAAGTCTAGCAGGAATATCTTGGCAGTTATCGATTAATAAACATTTAATGTATATGAGTTGTGCTATAAATTGTGGGAGGATGTAAACAAAACAAAGTAGCTTTTTTTTTTTTTTAATTTTTTTTTCAACGTTTTTTATTTATTTTTGGGACAGAGAGAGAGACAGAGCATGAATGGGGGAGGGGCAGAGAGAGAGAGGGAGACACAGAATCGGAAACAGGCTCCAGGCTCGGAGCCATCAGCCCAGAGCCTGACGCGGGGCTCGAACTCACGGACCGCGAGATCGTGACCTGGCTGAAGTCGGACGCTTAACCGACTGCGCCACCCAGGCGCCCCAAAACAAAGTAGCTTTTAAGTGGGCCTGAAGATAGGTGGGAAAACAAAAATTCTTAAAATAGGTATTGTAAGTACTGAAAACCAAAGTATGATTTTATAAATGATATAGCACTTCAGAGAACAGAGAGTAATATCAAAAGAAGGTGGAATTGAGGTAGACATTGGATGGATGAATAAAGGAAGTCATTGAAATTGGTGATGATACACCAGGAAAAAAAAATAAAATGAGAAGGGAATTGAGTTTGAAACTAAATGTTGGAACAGGAAAAAATTAGTAATAAGGGCTGTCGTTTAATTTTCTGCAAATTTCTATAATTCCTGGCTTATTAGAAGAGAGCTAGATTTTTTTTTATTATTTTTATTAAAAAAATTTTTTTTAATATATGAAATTTATTGTCAAATTGGTTTCCATACAACACCCAGTGCCCATCCCAAAAGATGCCCTCTTCAATACCCATCACCTACCCTCCCCTCCTTCCCACCCCCCATCAACCCTCAGTTTGTTCTCAGTTTTTAAGTCTCTTATGCTTTGGGAGAAAAGAGCTAGATTCTTATGTCTGCTTTTGCATTCAGTCTTTGAAATGTTATTTTGGTTGAAGTGTATGAAGAAAATCCCGTTTTAGTGGTACCTCGCAGAGGAGTATTTTTTAGGTAATTGTGGATATTCTTAAATATGACACCAAAACTCAATAAATAGAAGCTTTCTAAAGGTTAGTTGAAATAATGGAATCTGAAACCCTGTGAATAAACTTCATTCTGTTACAGTAAAATTTGTTGATCCCTGTTGCACTTGAATGGATCTTTCTGCCCCATGCATGGTTTTATAACATCATGCATTGATTATTTGGAAAATACTGGTTCACTGAGTGATGCAGATATTCCAAATATGGATATATTTCAATATATAATGTTAACATATCACATTCATTATTATTACCACTGATCTTGTCAGAAGAAATGTTCCAGAAATAAGTACTGAGAAACTGTCAAGCCCACAGTTGTGGATACAAGTTTTCCAAAATTCTGAGTTTCATTTAAACTCTTGAATTTTATCTTTGGGAACACATACTGTCAGGTTTTGTTTTGTTTTGGTTTTTTCCTCTTGAGGTGATAGGTTCTGTTCATTTCAACAAAATATGCCGAATGTCCAAGTCTGAATAACCATAATCACACGTACTGTCAAGTCAAAGCGATATTCCTTTGAAACCCGTGCCTGACTTGGTTTTCAGCTCCTACATTACTCCTAAGAGATAGGCAGCACACCTTAACGTGCAGCAGCAGAAACTCCAGCCTAATCTTCGCAGTTTCCCCCATGGAGTATTAAAAAAGATTCAAGGGTTGAAGTTCAGTAAAGTTAATTTTTACTGTTTCATTAAGCACAGTCTTAAATTGTCCTCTGTGGGTGTGTATCTGGAGGTGAAGAATACAGTAACTACTGGCACAATTTGGTGCTGTTGTCTTGATTCATGCTTAATTTGCCAGCAGTTTTTACCCATGACTTATGCAACATGAGTGCAGATAGCAACATAGTGAAAAAGACAAATGACTTTTTAGTATTATGAGAATAGTTTTCAATTTGCAAATCCTTAGAAAGGGTTCTGGGACTGCCAGTGGTTGGAGGACTTCACACTTTGACAGCTGCTGCCAGTAATCTACTGAAGAATCGAACAGTAAGATTGACTTATTTGTGTGATCCTGGGCAAACAGAATGGACTTCAGTTTCTTCTGCCACATGAGGAATGGTTAGATTTAGTCCTCCAAGCCTATAATCTAACTACCTATGTTTACTATATGAAATCTAAACCTTTCTATATAAGTCCCCCAAGATCCTCAATTGCATTTCCCTTTGCTATATAAGACAGAGACTTCGTTTCTGTAAAGCAAGTTTATTCTTGTTATTCAAAGTGACCATCACCTTGTTAGATATACTAACAAGGGAACTTGTTAGATATACTAAATATAAGACCCCAGCCTTACTGACACGGAAAGGATCTATGCTCATTAGTTTAAGAAACATTCATCTGTTCTCATTCCTGCCTCTCCCCCAGTCATTGTCAACCTTAACTTCTCATCAAAGTCAACTAAGGAGTTTTAAAAAAGTCTACTGCCCAGACCAGTTAAATTAGAATCTTTTGGGAGGGGTTGGAGACTGCTCTAAACTTTTCTTTATAATTATTAACAAAATTGCATATTTCTTTTATGAAATGTTCTTAAGATGTTATTTCACATGACATTTGGTTTCATATGATGTAGTGACCTATGACAATTCATATGACAGTTGCTATTTGTGAAGCAGTTATTGTGGCCAGGCACTGTGCTAAACTCTTTACATCTTATTTAAGTCTTTACATCTTATTTAAGTCTTACAACCTTCTATGAAATATTCTTATTACTATTTTGTAGATGATGACATTTGATTTATTTTATAATGTAGTCACTACTGATAGATTTTACCCACATAAACAAAAAGCTCTTTGGGGTTCTCAGTTTTAAAACTATAAATATCTCCTGAGACCAAAAAATTCAGTATTCTCTGTCTTAACTATTTTGCTTGAGTTGCCCTTTCCCTACTTGTCTGTCTGGTTTTGGCAAACATCTTCCTTTGCAGTAATACCTATCACTTTGAACTTTGTAAAGTTCAGATCTTTTTGAAATCCATCAAAAAAATTACTGAATACTTTGTGTCAGGTCCTGCTAAGGATAGAATGATAAAGCTCAACTTGCAGTGGCTTCAAAATAATTTGAGGAATGTTTTAAATATTTGTGAATTCATTTAAAAACAAAAATGGTAAAATATTAATATAAATTAATGAAAAATGTTTTCCTAACACAAAAATAAATTCATAAATAGCCAGAATTTGACACTAGGTCTTATTTTTCCTCCAACATCCAGTTTCCAAAGTCTACATTCCCTTCTTACGTTATTTTTTCTGCTGTTCTGACACCAGCTGAAATATTAGTAATATGAAGGAATTACATGCAACAACTTGGATGGATTTCAAATGCATTATGCTAAGTGAAAGAAGCCAGACTCAGATGACATGCTATATAATATAGTACATTATGACATTCTAGAAAGGCAGAAGCTATCGGGACAGATAACAGTGGTGGAGAGTAGACAGAGGGGTTAACTACACAGGGGCAAAGGGGATTTTTCTGTGGTGGTGGAACTGTTCTTACATCTTGGTTGTGGTAGGGGAATTTGGAAGCTGTGAAACAAGTTGAGTGGTGGTGTTAGTTCAGTTCAGGCTCCTGAACTAGGATACCCGGAAAGGAAGTAACAGTGGAATCTGTTGAAGAGAGTGAAAGGACAAAACGACGCTTTTGTCCCAGAGCTCTTAATAGAGTTTATTTAAAACAATGGTTCTCTCTTATGGTTAAGTCATATTCCATTGCCATTTGCAACAACATGGATGGACCTAGAAGGTGAAATAAGCCAGAGGCATAAAGGCAAATACCATATGATTTCACTTGTATGTGGCATATAAAAAGCAAAACAAAAAACCAGAAACAGACCCATAAATACAGACAACAAACTGGTGGCTGCCAGAAGGGAGAGGGTGAGCAAAATGGGTGAAGGGGAGCGGAAGGTACAGGCTTCTAGTTATGGAATGAGTAAGTCATGAGGATGGAAGGTCTGCGATATTGTAATAGAGTTGTGTGGTTATAGATGGCAGCTACACTTGTGAGCATTGCATAGGGACTAGAATTGTAGAATCACTATGTTGTACACTGGAAACTAATGTAACATTGCATGTCAACACTACTTTAATAAAATAAAAAACAAAATAACAGTGGTTCTCAAATTTGGCTCAGATTGGAATCCTCAGGCTTTTTAAAAATGCTGTGGCCTGCAGGAACCTCACTCTGATTTGTGGGGACAGCATAAAGGTATTTAAAAACTGCCCAGGTGATTCTAACCCAGCCTAGGCTGAGAATCACTGGTTTAGTACCTATCTGTAATTCCCTACATTTGAGTAGAGGAGTTTCTCAAAATGTAGTTCTTGGACCAATAGCAGCCTCACTTGGAACTTGTTACAAAGGCACATTTTCTGGGCCCACTCCAGACCCCTGAATCTGAAACTCTGGGAGTGGGGCTTAGCATTTTTTACTATAACAACCCCTCCAGATGATTCTGATATTCCCTAAAATTAGAGAATCGTGAGCAAAGTCCTATGCTCTGTGTTAGTCATTAGAAAGGCATTGACAGCTATTAAGAGTACCTGGTGGATTAGAGATGTCATCCTCAGTACCTCTGAGTGTACTTTTATCACTGGAAAGTTCCTTGCAGTGCACATGTACTCATTTTTAATGTTCACGTTTCTTTGTTTAATGCCCTTTAAAATTTGAATTATATTATAACTTGTCGATTGCATCGTGATTATTGGCAGTTAGTCTTTTAGCTGAATGGTACCCTTGAACTGTCATAATGGGGCAGAAGTTAATTTCAATTCAAGTTATATTGTATTAGTCTGGAGAAATCCATAGGTAAAAAGTATGCAAAGCTAATTACAACTATGACATATGAGACCATTAATGATTGCAGTGTATTCAATGAGGATATATGTAACTGAGCACTGTTATCAATAACTTGTTTTTTGGTGTGTCTTTGCATCTAAGTGAGATTGTACTGCATTCATGAAATAGGCTTTGAAAATTATAAATCTAGAATAAGGTTATAAGAGGTAATGGACCTTCATTACACATGTAAAAGGACCTTCATTTGACATAGTTTCCCATTGGAAACTTTCAAACACATGCTAAAATCAGAGTTAGAGAATACATAGTGCAGTAGCAAAACATTTCTTTTTGTTCTCTTTCAGGCTATTTTGGCATTCTGCTGGGTATATGTTCGTAAATACCAAAGTCAGCGGGAAAGTGAAGTTGTCTCCACCATAACAGCAATTTTTTCTCTGGCAATTGCACTTATCACTTCAGCACTTCTACCAGTGGATATATTTCTGGTTTCTTACATGAAGAATCAAAATGGTACATTTAAGGTAATTACTATCGTACTTTAAGGTAATTACTATCATACTTGTGATTTTTTTTCCCCTTTCAAATTCTTGGCAAATAAGTGTTTAAGTTTAGTAGTCCAGTATATATTGTGCTTCTGTTGTTGTGTCTGGGAATCAGTGAGGGTGCACATGCAGCACAGAGGCTAAGAATGGGACAGCCAACATGGAAGACTAGAAGTGAACTGGTACTGATTCAACAACTCTGCAAGTGTGAAGAATACCTTTTGTTAATCCGAAAATATATTAAGTAATGCAGTAGGTTTTATTTTGTATCTCTCCTAGCTCCCTTGAAGTTTGAGTTGATTTACATTAATGCAGTAAATAATTTACAAGGGCTTTTTTTAGTGGTGGATCACAATTGCAGTCTGTTTCACATTGAGTACTTTGAGTCAGTATGGTATATGGAAAAGACCACTAAGCTAGCTGGGAGTTACAAGACCTGAGTTCTAGACTTGACTCTACTATCTAGGCTATATTTTGGTCAAATTAGTTAAGTTTTCTAGACTTCAAGTTCTTCATTTTTAAAATGAAGGATGTTGGACTGGAAGATTTCTGATTTCCTTTCCAATTATGCAAATTATTATTTAAAACATTTTTTTTAAATGTTTGTTTATTCTTTGAGATAGAGAGAGAGAGAGAGAGAGCACGAGCAGGAGAGGGGCAGGGAGAGGGAGACACAGAATCTGAAGCAGGTTCCAGGCTCCAGGCTGTCAGCACAGAGATTAATAAAACACATGAAGCTGCTCTTTTCATGGAGCTTACATTCTGTAAGATCAGGCCAACAGTAAACAGTCAAAACAAGTGAATTTCATGTTGATACATTCTGTGAGGAAATATAATAGATTGATGTGAAAGTTTAAGTTGTGGGTAATTCAGATAGGGGCACAGGAAGGCCAGATTGCTGGAACAGATTACTTGAGATGAGACCTGGATAAGGAGAAGCCAGTCAGGTGAAGAACCAGAGGGAAAAGCCTGTGGGGAGAGGAAACAGCAAATACAGAAGCTCGAGATGAGTTTGGCCTATTTGTGGTATTGTGGTGTTGCACTTTGGTACTAGCTGAGATTAAGACGAGGCCTGGTGGATTGTTTATGACCTTAAGTCATGTTAATAGAACTGTATTTTGGACAAATTACCTTCAAAATGCCTATTGTATATATAAAAGTGGAGGTATCAAGTTGGGAGTTGGAAGTGTTGTTGAGAGGTGTAGGGAGAGGGGTAGAGAAGTGACCGCTGGCTTTGGTCAGTGGTAAGCAAGGAACAAGATAGTTTCAGTGGAGCACATGGGTGGTCAGGTTGGAGTGGGTTAACTCTGGATGGGAGGTGAGGAAGTGGTGATAGGGAATGAGGAAAACTTTTTGAGAACTTTTCCTAAGGGAAAAGTTTCCCTTTTCCCTTTTCCTCCTAAGGGATTAGGAGGTGGGATCAAGAGAGGTGTTATTTGTGGTGGTTATGCGTATTATCCCTGTGCTTGATGGAAGTTACTAGAGTTGGTATACTTTAGGATTCAGTACAGTGGGAGAAATTTTTGAGAGGGAAGATAGGATATCATTGCAGGGACAGTGTTCTTGAGAAAGCAGAGGAGTTGGAGATCTAAATGTGAAAGGATTGGCCATAAATAGGACTATAGGTACTTGGCTGGAGGAAGGACTAACATTTGAATACAGATGGAGGTAGGTGTTAGATTTGGTAGTAAGTTGAGTAAGCTCCTGTCTTACGGCTCCAAATTATTTTAGGGAACTCCAAGTCAGCACTTTTTAGGCATTGACATTTTGTGCTGGTTTATCTTTGTTGTGGGGGTTATCCTGTGCATCATAGACAGTTAACACATCTTTGCTTCTATACACAAATGCCAGTAGCACACTGACACTCCCCCCTACCCCCTGGGTCTCCATTGCCAAATGCCCATGGGAGCCAGAGTCACCCCTGAATAAAAACTACGGCCTAAGGTAAGAATACCAGGTAAAATCGAGGTGGGTTGTGTAGTTTTGGGTTGGGCTGATCATTTCAAAGTGTCATCTTGAAGAATAGAAAGAAAAGTTTACATACATGATCCACTATATCTTTGTTCTATGGAATTTCTATTTTCCTTTCATCTCAAGTGGTCTTTAATATTCTCTAGTATTAGTTCTTGGGTCTTCAATGACTCTGTAGTTTCTTTTGGTCTCTACCTTGGGAGGCAGTGGTCTACAAAATGTATCAAGGGCATAGCGGTTCTCAAAATGTAAAAGAAGGAAGGTTTCATAAACTAAGCTCTTTTGACAGTATATACCTTGGAGGCAAAACTGTATAAAAGCCATATGCACTAATAGTACTGGAATGATGTATATTTTACACATATTTTTAGCTTTAAAATAGTAACAGAAATATTTTCTTCTTGCCATAAGATTTGGTTAAACAAAAGAA
>NW_026057580.1:33009403-33033512 GCF_023721935.1 Panthera uncia | reverse complement strand
TGTTTGTTTGTTTGTTTGTTTTAATAGATTAAGAGAGACTTCAGGGATGATGAGATGGAATAGAGGAGGAGAAGTTGAAAAATACCAGAAAGGATGAATGAGGAGACAATGTCCAGTTCCAGAGGAGATGGTATTATGAACATCCAAGACAGGATGCTTTAGGTAGAATGACTGTGAGGGAAGAAGCAAGGATATGGACTCAGATAGTAATTTCTTAGTGATGAGTATGGGCAGGAATTTGTCATTTGTATATGACTGTCTCAGTTTGCTCTGAAGTGTAAGTTCTGGTCATCTGCTGAGAATTGAGTAGGCCATGGGGGCATGAAATTGACAAAAGTGGCAAACGTTTCTGATAGGCCATGAAGGTGAATAAATAGGGATATGACTGAAAATAAGTTGGTGATAGATAAATACGTCAAAGGACAAAGATGAAATTGTCAATTTGTGTTTTTGTTGAATAGATCTTTACAACTGATATGATTATTATCCATCAGTGCTTAGGTTGTCTGGGGAATGTAGGTTGAAGAGTTGAAGTAGGATGCAAGGCAAAGGACAGGCTGAGAGTGAGAGAATTAAGTGACCAACCACAGAATCTGGGATGCGTACGGGATAGGGAAGACTCTAAAACTGGGAGAAAAGAACAAACTAGAGAGGAGATGGGAAAACAAATCCAGTGGGATACCTTTTGTTGCCTGAAGAAAAATAGTAAAACGTTTCTAGTATAAAAAATATGACTTGACTTTCCAATTATACTTATGTAATGACTTTAGTCCCAGATTTTTGACTTTGAAATGTACACATACATCACATCACAAATAGGTTTGATAGTTGAAATGCTTTGGGTTGTCATTTTTAGCTAAGTGAAAATAGAATGAAAAATTACTGCTGAGTTGACTTGTAATTTCTTTTTTTTGAACTAAGAGGGCATTGACCCTGAAGATCTAAAATAGGTTCTGCTTTTAAAAATCTTATGGCAGTATTGAAATCTAGCAGAAAAAATAAATTTAAAAAAATTAGGATTTCAAATTATGTTGCACTGGTAAAGGGAATTTAAAATGCCCCTGTATTGCTGAACTGAGTGAATTTGTGTATTCTAGATCAACAGGCTTTAGTCAGATGGTACAACTTGACCATAACCTTTTATGAATCACATTTAGTATTTTTCTTTTTCATCTAATTTAGTTAAAATGACTCCATTTGAACTGTTGAAGATTTTTCTTAAACTTTTCAGTTGAATTAGTCTTTGAAATGTTACTTTGCAGTACAAAAGCACACCTTTAGATTTATGGATATGATTAATTTTTCTCCACCTTTTTTCTTTGTTTTCTAGTTCATCTTTAAATGTTCAATTTGCCTGTGCATACTTAGAAGAGGATGGTAGAAATATGGCCATAGTTTTAGGGTAGCAGGGTAGATTTTTTAAATACAAATAATGATGGAGAGAGATGAAGAACAGATTAGAACATGAGATTTGACACATAGGGGTGGGAATGGTGTGGAATGTATGGTGACAGACTGGTATGGCTGTATCCATTCAAACATGAATTCGGAAATCTCAGCATGCAGAGAAAAAAATCAGCACTAATATTTGTGACATTTTGTTGGGCACATTTGGCTAGCGTAGATGATGCTACAATATAAATATGCCATAAGGCACTTGATGGCACCTTTGTTATGTGTCTTGCAAGTAACAGAATTTTGGAGAGTGTTAGATTTAAAAGCAAAAATTATAATTTATAATGTTATACTTAAAATTGTTTCTGAGAAAAATAATCTCCTTGGAAAGATATTAAAGCATCAATTTCTAAAAATACATATATGGATCTTTTATTAATCAGTACATTTTAGAGACTTTTTTCTTAAGTACTATTGTGTTCATATATGAGGTAGTCTTGCATTTATTAAACATATAGAAAACATACTGACACCCTACTTTTAAGTGGTTATAGTGTCTAAGATTCAAAAGAGTCATTCATCTAAAAATAGTTTAGGTTTTTTGTGTTTAAAATAATCTCTTAAAGAAGGGAATGATTTAGCAGATTTATGAATAATACCTATCATACTATGTTTATAAAGTTTTCCTAAAATGACAATATTATGTGATTTATCTTGACAGGTAGTGCATAGTTTATATGTTTAAAGTGAGTCAACTCAGCAAATTAGAAATCAAGCTTTAACTTTTATATGCCATTATGGCAAAAGGATCTTTACATTCCTAGTTTTATATATTCTTTAATTGCTACTTAATCTAATAAGCATTAATGTACAATTTGGGTGTTTATATGAATAAAATATTTAAGAAAAGCACAGAATTATTAAAAGTAACATATACATATATAAATATTTGAGTCAAAATAGGAAGATAAAAGATCATTGTCTCTTAATAAACAAACACAGTAGATATTGTGAATACTAGGGTAGATTTTGGGAAAGTGTCAGAGGAAATGCCTACCTAGTATATGTATCTCTGCCATCGAGTAGCACACAGACTAGTGCAGTTAGATATGAAAATAAATAATTGTAATAGAAGGAAAAGTAAGTGGCAAACTATAAAGAAATTATAGGCAAAATGCTATGGGAAGGCAAAAGGTGATAATGATTTATTCTACCCAAGAGGCAGTATAACATTTCAGCTGGGCCCAAAAGCATAAGATAAATAAATCTAAATGAACAACAACAACAAAAAAATACTAGAGGATATTCCAAGCAGAGAAGGCACCTGCATTAATAAGGCATAAAGACATAAATATATTTGGCATGTTATAGTAACCATAAATTGTGGCAGGAACATTGAATATTTGGGGAATTCAGTGAGGGATGAAGCAAGATAATATGTTTCCAAATGACTATTTTTAAAAACCCATGAACCCCCAAGTCTTATTTATGCTGTCGTATTTAATTCTTTTATCTTTTCTTGAAGTTAACTTGTGTTGTCTTGGAACTGGAAATGATCATATAAGTCAAACTTGATTTTTGTGGGTTATTCTAGTTAAGTGTATTTGTTAATATATATAGCCAATCTTAAAAAAATAATCAGATGATCTATATAGCATTAGATTTTCATGTTAGGCTATAATTTTACCAGGACAAATGGTTAAGATGACTCAAGTTAAATGATGATGCTAAAATAGAATTTGATGTGTTAAACTAAACTACATGAATTACAGAAAACTGAGCAGAGGGACGCCTGGGTGGCTCAGTCAGTTAAGCTTCAGTCAGTTAAGCTTCTTGATACCAGCTCTGGTCATGATCTCATGGTTCCTGAGACAGAGCCCCCTTGGGTATGGCTGTGTGCTTCTACTGCAGCACCTGCTTGGGGTTCTCTCTCTCCCTCTCTCTCTCTGCTCCTCCCCCATTCATGCTCGCTTTCCCTGTGTCTCTCAATTTAAAATAAACATAAAAAATAAATATTTAAATAAAAATAAACATTAAAAAAACTGAGAAGACTTAAAAAGCTAAAGTAGGGTTATAATTATAGAGCCTAAATACAAAGGGAAAAGTGGGAATTATTTTGAATAACTAAAGAAAAATTTAATAATGTTAATAAAGTAAACTGTGTATTGATAGCTTGCTTTAGAAAGTAGTTAAACACTAAATTCTGGAGTAAACAAGCCCATCATCCAGAAATGACTCAAAATACATTCTCTGTAAATGAAACTTGTTTACCTGGCTGTTATGCCAGCAAATAAACAAGTTGACCTGTTTTCTCAGAACCTCAAGTAGCTATCCTTCTAAAAACATTTATCTAAGATACTGTGTTAGTTAGGTATAGAGAATCTTTTTTTTTTCTTTGCATTTTTTTTGTGAGAATTCTAGAAATGAAAAAAGGCCACAAAGAGACATGTTAAGTTGTAAACACTTTTAAGATATAAATTAGAATGTTAAAGTGAAAAACAAACAAAAAACAAAAGTTACTTTAGAGAGGACATCTAACTATTTAATTCCCTTTATTGCAGATACAGAAACTAAGGCCCTAAGAAATGGGAATTAAAAGTTATACAGATAGTATGAGACTTTGGACTTCAATGCAAGTGTCTGGATTCCTAGTATCTTTTTTTCCTACATTTAACATTGTTGTGTCTTGTGTTTTGTTTGCATCATCTGTCCTTTAAATTTTAAAAATAAAGTTCTAAGGGAGATAGTTATTTGAAGCCTTGAGGGAATGAAAGTCACAGACAATAGAAAGGAAAACCAGAGGTTCAAGAGTTAAACCGAGGCTATTGGAGAAGGAAAGTAAGAGTCTGGAAAATGAGAGATGAAAACCAGACTACTATAGCATTATAGTAACCAATAGAGTGTTGTGTCCAGAGGTCAATAGTGTTGATGCTTCAGAGAGAGATTTAGCAAGCAAATCTTAAACCTTTGACAATGCAGTTTTAGTAGGGTAGTTTGGGGCTAAAGTAGTAGAGAATTAAGTGAAAAGATTTAACAATGAAGAAAATTCCTTACCTTGATGTGGTTTTGGTTTGGGATTTTGTCATGCTTTTTACATAGCCTTAAAAAACCCCATATATTACATGGCATATGAACTAAAAGCATGGAGTTATTACTAAAGTTGTGTATCAATCTAATTTAAAAAAAAAATTTTAACGTTTTATTTATTTTTGAGAGACAGAACATGAGCAGGGGAGGGGCAGATAGAGAGAGAGGAAGACAGAATCTGAAGCAGGCTCCAGGCTCTGAGCCATCATCAGCACAGAGCCTGATGCAGGGCTCAAATCCACAAACTGTGAGATCATGATCTGAGCTGAAGTTGGACGCTTAACTGACTGGGCCACCCAAGCACCCTTCAATCCAGTTTTTAATATGAGATTATACTAAAATGCATTCAGGAGCTTGCTCTGTGGCTAAGTCCTCAATTCTTTTCACAAAGTCAATGTATTCTTTTATTTTTTTTTTAATTATTTTTTTATGTTTATTTCTGAGAGACAGAGCACAAGTGGGGGAGGGGCAGAGAGAGAGGGAGACACAGAATCAGAAGCAGGCTCCAGGCTCCAAGCTGTCAGCACAGAGCCCGACGCGGGGCTCGAACTCACAAACCGTGAGATCATGACCTGAGCCGAAGTTGGTTGCTCAACCGACTGAGCCACCCAGGCGCCCCAAAGTCAATGTATTCTTAATTCCACATTTCTGTTTCCTTAATTCATGCATTGAGTAAGAACATAGAGTTCAGTTTTGAACATTTTTGTTTGAGTGTTCCTTAAATATCCAAGTGGAGATCTTGAGTTGGCAGAGTTGGATCTGAAGTTGTAGAGAAATTTATGCTGGATTAGTCAGGGTTCAATGGGAAGTAAAGCTGTAAGACTGGGTAAGAGATCACTGAGTATAGTGGAGAAGACGTACAAGAGGCTCTGTGACTGTCTGGTGGCTAGAGGTTAGAAAGAAGAAGAGCAACCAGCAAAGAACTAAGAAGGGACAACCAGTGAGTTAGGTGGAAAATTAGGCAAATATAGTTTCCTATAAGCCAAAGGAAGAGTGATGAACCATTTCAGATGCTGGCATTTGCCAAATTAAAAAAAAAAAAAGAAAAGAGAAAGAGAGAGAAACTGTATTTGAACAGATGATAACAGTAGGAAAAGGGGAACTGTTGCAATAAGGAAAACTTTCTGACCATGAAGCTGCAATTGTTTCAGAGATCAGGCAGAAAAGAGGATTTTTCCCTAGGTGGGGAGGAGTAAACAAGGCTAGAAAGAACCAGCATGGTTTCCAAGATGACAGGGCTCTGGTCAAGTTCAACATTGTCAGGATAAGTCAGGTAAAACAAGGACTAAAAAATGACTTTTGGTCATTTTCATGGGTCATTTAATTGGATGACTGACAAGAACAGTTATGACAAGATGGGGCAGGAAGAAACCTGATTGGAGCAGATTAAAGAGGGAGTAGGGACTTGAGTGGCCAACAGTGTGAAATGATTGTCATGGCAGAAACACCAAGGAAAAACAACAACTGCTGAGTAAAATACCAAATTTCTTAAAAGTATCAAAGTGCTGATAAGATCTTAAGACAAAAGTCTCAGGGCACCTGGATGGCTCAGTCCAATTCTTGATTTCAGCTCAGGTCATGATTTCATAGCTTGTGAGTTTGAGCTCCACATTGGGCTCTGCGCTGAAAGCGTGGAACCTGCTTGGGATCCTCCACACCCCCTCCCGACATCCTCTCCCCGCCCCCCCCCCCCCCGCCCTTCCTGGCCTCCCTGGCTTGCTCTCTCTCAAAAAATAAATAAATAAGCAAAACCAACAAACAATCTCAGTTCTCAGTCAACATCATTAGACCAGCAATATCAGGGAACTTGAGAACTTGTTAGAATACATTTAAATTATTAGGCCCCACCTAAATCAGAAACTCAAGGGATGGAACCCAGCAATCTGTTTTAATAGTCCGTCCAGGTGATTCTGGTGCTGCATTGGTCTGAGTGAAGGAAAGAACCCCAGAACAAAGAAGTGAGTAGAGTGCTAAGCTGCTTTGTTCTGAGGTCACTTACCAAATTCAGTGATTTAAGCTCCAATTTTCACAGCCTCTTGAGGGAAAAGGGACAGAAAATAAAGTCTAGAGCAGTACTGTACAATGAAAATGTAACGTGAATCACATAAGTGATTTAAACATTTTCAGCAGTCACGTGAAAAGAGAAACAGAGGACTTTAATTTTATTAAATGGCATTGTATTTAAAGCAGTATATCCAAAATAATGTTTCAACATGTAGTAACTAACATAATGTTTTACTGAGATACCTTATAGCCTTTTTCCTACTAAGTCTTCAAAACCTGGGGTATATCTGACACGTAAATAACACCGTAATTCAAACCCTAAGTTTTCATCATCTAAATAAAACCATTTATTTTTTTAAAAAATTTTTAATGTTTATTTTTGAGAGAGAGAGAGAGAGAGAGAGAGAGAAAGTGGGCAGCGGGGTGCAGAGAGGGAGGGAGACACAGAATCTGAAGCAGGCTCCAGGCTCTGAGCTCTCAGCATAGAGCCTGATGTGGGGCTCAAACCCATGAACTGTGAGGTCATTACCTGAGCTGAAGTCGGACACTTAACCAACTGAACAACTCTAAATGAAACCATTTATTAAGGTGAAATATGGTTCTTCCAAAGCAGGAAGGTTGTGTTTAATGAAAAAAATATTATACACTGCTTCAGTTTTTAATTTGAATTAATTAAAATTAAATAAAATTAGAAATTCAATTCCTTAGTCTCAGTGGTCACATGTGAAGTATTTAACAGACACATGTTCCTAGTAGCTGTTATATGGGACACGCAGGTCTAGAGCCCACATGAGTGGTAGCATCTCAAAGGTGATGCAGGTACCCTCTTGTAAAGCTGAGCCCCTCCCTCCCCTAAGAATTACATCACCAACATGAGGGTGAACAGAAATAAAGCTATATTACTTCCAGAAAGCTGAATGAAAATTTGGCCTCAGTGTTAAGACTGAAAGGGAAGAATCATATCCCTGAGAAATTGTAACCACAAAAGTACTAACCCTTTGCAGATTTGCAGTCCAGATACACATCACTAGAGTGAATCTGTTTCATTGTCATCTCAGACGGGCAGACCAGGCACAAGGCACAAGTAAATGCTCACTAGAGGAACATACCTTAATTGAGGCCTCAAAAAATTCCTGCAGAGGAGCACAAATAAAGACATTGGAGCCACATATTTAAGCACACGATGAAACAAAGCACCATGAAAGAAAGCTAGAAAAAATAGCAGGCAGCAAAAAGGGACTTGCAAAGACCAAATATTGGAATTATCAACACAGATTATAGAGCAGCTAGCTATGATAAAAGGAGTAAGAACAGGTCAAAACATTGGCAGGGGACAACAGAATGAGTGAATGAAAAAGTAACAGATTCGTAATTGAGCCAAATACAATATTTATTTATTTTATTTTATTTAAAAAAAAAATTTTTTTTTAATGTTTATTTATTTTTGAGACAGAGAGAGACAGAGCATGAATGAGGGAGGGTCAGAGAGAGAGGGAGACACAGAATCCGAAGCAGGCTCCAGTCTCTGAGCTGTCAGCACAGAGCCCGACGCAGGGCTCGAACTCACGGACTGCGAGATCATGACCTGAGCCGAAGTCAGCCGCTCAATCGACTGAGCCACCCAGGCGCCCCACAATATTTAGAAATAAACACACAGTAATGGGAATTAAACTCACTTGAGGGACTACAGCTTAAAACCACAATGAGTTCTGCACACATTGTTTATTAGTTGTAAGAGGAAATGTAGTAGCTATGATAGCTGTACATCAGAGAAACTGGGCCATATCTGTACCAGGTGAACAAAATTACTGTCATCAAGTGGCAGTGCATCACGTGACTTCAGATATGACATCCTGAGAGGAATGGAGAGCATGAATCAAATCATGAAGAAATATCAGACAAAACCAAATTGATAATTGACGAACGTGGTATAAAGTAACTAGCCTGTATGATTTAAAAATGTCAGTGTCGTAAAAGACAGGAGGTTTGGAACTGTTACAGATTAAGGATATTAGAGACACATGTTAACCAAAAGTAATATAGGATTTTGGATTGGATCCTGTAGTAGAGGATAAAAATACTAGAAAGAATAAAGTGGGATAAATGACAGGGTGGGAATATGAATTGTAGAGTAAATTTCTAAAAATATAGTATCAATGTTAAAATTCTTAAATAGCTGTACTCTGGTTATGAAAGCAAATATCCTTCTGCTGAAAAATACAGACATGTTAAGATGTTAAGTCGACATATACAGTTCAGAAAATATAAGTGTGTATATGTTGAGGGAATGATAAAGGGAGTAGACTGCCACATGGGAACGGCTGTACACCAGCAAATGACAACTATTTTAAACACTCGCAGTCCCAAGGATAGGACAAGATATGAAACTACTGAAGACGGCCATTTCTAACTACCATTTGGCAGATGTTATACATTATATTATTTATATAATTATATATTATTTATTACTGTTAAAAATGTATACATGTATATGATATTTTTCTTAAGTTCCATAAATTTAAATTTATATCCCCAGTGGTTCAATGTTATATTTGCCCTACAAAATGATAGAACACATTTTGAACATAAAAGTTAGTGAATTCCCTAAGCAATTTCGAATAAAAGGTATAAATTTTTATGAAATTGAGTTAATCTTCCTTGTTTGTTTTTAATTTTGAATCTTCTACAAAATAATTCATGTATCACATTTTCCTGTCACTTCTGGTATAACTTTCTAGCATCAAATAAACCTTGATTCAATTATAGACATACATATTGAGTCACGTAAAATGAGTCTTCTTTGACTAGGTTTACAGAATGTATTCTATTGAGGCCCTATGCAGAAGGATAGTTTAAATCCAGAAAGAACATATTAAAAACTCTTTAGAATTAAACCTCTTCTCTAAAGGCACATAGTACTTTAAAACTTACTGAAGAATTTTTTCATATTTTTAGTAATCCACCAATTTATAAGTGCAAAGATGGTGTTCTATATTTGGCAATATAATCCAGTTTCTTTAAACAATTTAAGATTTTTCTCAAAATTTATTACCTATTTTTAATGATAGAGCAGTTTTTACATTTTTTTTATGTGAAGCTTTTGTTTGAAAGCTATGAGCTAAAACATGTGGGTTTTCTAACTCGTTTCTTATGATAGTGTCCGCAACCTAGCCTTCTTCTTTCTGAACACTTTTCAGATTTACTGTGTTAACTCTAGCATATTGTCCTTTCCAGAGTATCATATTTTAACAATTCATGATACACCGTCTAAAGTCTAAACCATTCTCAACTGCTTATCAATAAATGTTAAAACCTTTTGAATCCCATAAAATGTTGGGAACTGACACCAACACAATGTTGCTAATGTTCAGCAGTTTTGGGCACAGACCTATCTCCTATCCCTATGTTAAATAATACTGAGAACAAAAATAGTTTTATCTACTTGCTTCAGGAAGTACTCCTGACTGTGAAACTACTAAAATAGCTTACTTGCTCAATAAAACTTACTTTAAGATTTCTCATTTCATTGTATCCACCAATCCACAACTTCTGTCCAAAACCTAGCCCAATTGTACCCAGTTCCCTACCTTTCAAGACCTTGATTAAAGCACATTCCAGCACAGTCCAATCCCTTAAACCTTATAATTATCCTGTCTTTTCCCTTGTTTTCTCTCACTATAGTTAATCTAATAAATTTAGCTCCGCTAGTTGACAATAAATAAGCCTACTCATGCTGAGTAATTTAAGAAGGAATAATAATTTAATCAAGAGATTCAGAATCTTACACCTCTGTTTTTATTTGCTGGCTGCTAGTATCTATATGGAAATGCATGCCCAGCCAACCCCTCAAACCTCAAGTCTAAGACTCTTCCACTTTTCCTACCTGTCACCTTCATGTTATTGCGGGGAGCAGGGGGAGTTATCCTGTTCTTTTTCTGTGCCCACAGCTATTTACTCAGATGGAAATCTTGAAATCGTATTTACATTTTTTTGCTCTTCCAACAGCTAGCCAGTTGCCAAGTCCCATTGCATTTAGATAGAAATAGCAAAGAAAAAGAAACAACTTAATGTTTATCCACCAGTGAGAATTCTTGAAATAACATCATAGACAATGATATAGCTTTATGTTTCAACATAGAAAAAAAAATACTGTATGATAGTAGGTGGAAAAATACTGTATGATAGTAGTAATTAGAAAATGATACTCATTTTTTATTCTGTTGCTGGCAAACACATCTAGAAATCTGTCTGTACCCCAGGAAAATGAAATTTGGAGTAAAGACAAGAAGTAAATATTTACTCTTTTTTTAAAGAATGGATTTTATTCTGTAATTAGAAAGCACTGTAAGCCTTTTTAGGGGTGGAAATAATGACAGATGAAATAAAAACGCATCTACCAAGTAGATACTGATTTTACAGAAGACTTTTTCTTCCCAGTTTGTTGAAATGTGTGAGTGGGTTGGGCATTTACTGAAACTTTGAAAAATTTCTTAAATTCTTAGTACCATCCTTTTTGCCAGAATATGGAACTTTTTTTTCTACTTAAGCTTCTGAGGTTCCAGGAAATTTTAATTTTGAAGTCTTAGGTAACTAAGCAGTACTGCTCAAAGCATTTTACATGATCACTACACTAACAATGGATTCAGGTGATTTTTTTTTTTTTTTTTTTTTTTACCCACCTACCCTTACTTTGGCCAATAAAAATTTTTTAAAAATTTTTAAAAAATTAAAAAATGCATTTTGTGGGAGATGCTGACCAGTATTATTAGGGGCACCTGGGTGGCTCAGTTGGCTAAGCATCTAACTTTGGCTGTGGTCATACATGATCTCATGGCTCATGAGTTCAAGCCCAGCATCAGCATCAGGCTCTGTGCTGACAACTCACAGCCTGGAGCCTGCTTCAGATTCTGTGTCTCCCTCACTCTCTGCCCCTCCCCCACTCGCACTCTCTCTCAAAAATAAATATTTTAAAAAAAAAAAAAGAAACATCCGTATTACTAAAGGAGTTACTACACTAGTTGACATATTTCATGTTTGGTTTATATAATTATAAATAAAATGTACATTTTAAGGAAAGCCAGTTTTAATAGGCTGAAAATGAAGCTGCTCAAGAGATTTCATTAGAAACTAAGCCTTAAGGGTTGAGGTCAAAAAAAGGACATTGCTATTTTGTGATGACAGTATTTGTTAATGTCTCCTGTGGTGCTGTGTCCACGTCGGTGGTCCTTAAATATAATCTGAAATGAAAATGATAGCAGACTCTTACTATGGAGATTTAAAAGGCAGATTTAGATATGGACTATCAATTTAACACCTCCTACCCCATATTGGGTGAAGCTAATTAATTTTAGCTTTCTGGAATTTTGTAACTAATAAGTAGATCCATTTCTGGAGAATATGTGTCATCCTTACCCTCAGACTCAAGCACATTAGGGCATTGGCCTTAAAAAGAAAAACTATATGGTCTTTTTGTTTTATGAAAATTTGGGGGTGGGAAGTTAAGGATAAGTCAACTCTTAACATTGTGATGATTTTAATAGCTTTATTCAGAAACTTATCCAGTTTGAGAAATCCAACATTAAGTACTGACTATTATAATTTGCACACCTTTAGAAGATATTGACATCTTTTTTAGTAATACTAAGGATTATAGTCCTATTTGTCTTGAAGTTCTGAGGTAAATTTATAGATGTGCTAATTTCCAGGATTCTATATTATCATTTAATTTTACTTACCTATTATTCCTGTGTTTTTTCACTTAACAAATGTTTACTGGTATCTACCATGTGTCAGACATTTTTCTAGGTATTAGTGATATAACAGTGAACAAAATAGTCAAAATTCCTGTCCCCATGAGGCTTACTTAGTAGAAGGAGGCAAATAAGTATGTCAAGTGTTAAGTATTATAGAGAATAATAAAGGGCTAAAGGAGAGTGAGTGGTGCCCAGAAGGAGGGATGATTGGAAATTTTGAGTAGAAAGGAAATTACTACTGAGAAGCTGTCATTTGAGCAAAACGACCTTAAACAAGTGAGGAGCAAAGGCAGCTATCTGGGGAAGAGCATTCCAGACCTAAGAAATGTGCAGAGTGGGAGTGTGCTGGAGGAGGTAGAGGAACAGGAAGCAGTCAAGTTTAAGGACTTTAGCTTTTACTTTCAGATGCAAGATTGTGAGCAGAACAATGACATGATGTTCTCAAGGGATCACTTTGATCACTGTGTTGCATATAGGCCAGGGCTTGGCACACGTTTTCTGTAAAGGATAAGATAGTAAATATTTTATGCTCTGTGGGGCACACTGTTCAACTCTGCCGATTGCAACATGACCGCTGCCATAGATAATACATTATGGATGGCTGTGGCTGTGTTCCAGTAAAACTTATAAAAACAGGTGACGGCTGAATGTAACTCTTAGGTTATAATTTGCCAAACCTTGAGATAGGCCATTATAAACCCAAGGACAAAAACAGGTTGCCAGAAAGCTTTTGGAGTAATCCAAGGGAGAGCTTGGGGTGGTGCAGGTGGCAGGAAGTGGTCAGATGCTGATGTATTTTGAAGGTAGAACCAGTAGGATTTGCTGAGGAATCTAGTATAAGATAGGAGAGAAAAAGGAGTCAGGGGTTATTTCTATGTTTTTGTTTTTGTTTTTGTTTTTTAATGTTTATTGTGAGAGAAAGCACACATGTGAGTAGGGGAGAGGCAGAGAGGGAGAGAGAGAATCCCAAGCAGGCTCCACAGTCAGCACCCCCTGCTGATGTCTATGTTTTTTAGTATTTTAATTAGAAAATGATACTTAATATTATATATTTACTTATTAGATAACATCTAGAATAATTATCTTTAAAACCAATATTTGTAGCTATTAAGGTTATACATTTTTTCCTTGAGCCTGTTTGACTTTGCTTAGTTTATGGTATTACTTCATAAGTTGGAAACTAACAAGATAACTTACTAACTTCTTAGTCTATGGTTAGTCATTGCACATTTTCTCATTAGATTTCCCTTAAGGCTGAGAGCAAGTGTGGTATGTGGTATGTGAGGTTAGGGCATTACCTCATGGTCAAGAAAGCAGGCAAAATAAAGATGTGAGCCTGTTAGCTATCTGTGCATAGCTCTAAATAAGATTTATCAATCCAGTGAAAATAATATATAGAGCCTACCTTATTCTGTTAAATGTTTAAAATGAATAGTTTTTAGAGTGCCTGGGTGGCTCATTGGGTTAAGTGTCCAACTTTTGATTTCGGCTCAGGTCGTGATCTCATGGTTTGTGGGATTGAGCCCCATGTTGGGCTCTGGGCTGACAGCACTGAGCCTGCTTGGGATTCTGTCTCTCTTTCTCTCTCTTTCTCTCTTTCTGTGTCTCTCTCTCCCTCTCTCTCAAAATAAATAAATACACATGAAAAAAATAAAATGAATAGTTCTCGATAAAGAGAATACAAACTATTACATAAGGACCTTGGACTATACTTACTGACTTCATTGTGTCTCACACTACCACCATTCTTCAAAGCACAGTTACCTTCAATCCACTCTTTCTGCACACCTAGTCAGCTGCTAAGGGACTGTAGCCAGATTGACCCTCAGATCTCACCTGCATGACATCTCACATGAATTGCTGTACCTTTTAACTAGTACTCCACTCTAATCCACACTACCCAGTGCTATTAGCTTAATTGTCCTGAAGCGGTGATTATCGAGTTTATGCATGCATCTGAGTCTCCTGAAGGCTTGTTAAACATAGATTACAAAATTTTTGATTCAGTGAATCTGAGGTCAGACTCCAGAATTTTCTGAGCATTCTGATCTGGGAGCCACAGTGTGGAAACCGCTATTCTGAAGTACTCTGATAATGCCATTCCTTCAGTAGAAACCTTAAGTTCCTCTCCCCTTATCATCTGACAGATTCAGACTAGGATTGATGGACTACCACTATTTAATCCATCCTTCAAATATGTAGGATTTTTCCATACATTTTCTGAACATGACCATCTTTTCCACCTTTACTTTTTAACTATTTGTCCTTGAAATGTCACAACTAGTTTCTGTTGTCACCCTGCCCATGTTCATCACCCAGAATCCTGACTATCTGATGTTTACTTTAAACTTGACCTTCTGATTTGAACCTTCAAACATGTGTGGTCTCTTTTTTTCCTTTGAATTCCCATAACATTTACTTGTTATCACATTACCTTACTCTGTCTTAATTTATAGTCATTTATATATCTTATCTCTGTTCTACTCTTTCTTAAATAATCTCTGTGCCCAATATGGGGCTCGAATTCATGACCTCTAGATCAAGAGTCACATGCTCTAATGACTAAGCCAGCCAGACACCCTTTTATAGCTCCTTCAGGCTAAGAAAATGTTACATAAGTATATTTTTCTGTCTCCCTCAAAACAACAATTTGTAGAATTAAACTACTTTTTTTATTTGTTATTTTTTTCTCTTTTTAAAAAATGTTATTAAAGTATCATAAAATATTAATATACCTAGCATCTTGTAGCTTCTTGCTTACTTTATCTGTTGAATGAAATCCATTGTACCTTCTAAGTCCCTACTGACTTCCTTTTCTTATTTGGTTCAATTGCTTTCTGATTCTGCTGCTCATCTATAATGTTATCATTTCTCTTCACTGGACTTTTGATGCATTATAAACCATATCTTTTTTCTTGATTTCTTCCCCCAAGCCTCTGGCTTTACTTGAGCTTAAAAAAAAAAAAAAAAAGACATGCTTTGTATGAAATACATATCAGAAAACACCTATATGTCTGAAAACTATTTTGTTCTCAGTTGATATAATTGATGGGTTGTTTGGTTATGCTTAGAATTCTGTATAAGAAGTTATTTCTTTTAGAACTTTAAAGGCATTGCATCATCTTCTGTCTTTCATTTTTAACTGGTGAGATATCTAATGCCAATGTATTTCTTCTTTTGAAGCTAACTTGGTAAGCTCTCTTTTCTCCACTTTCCTTTTGGGAGCTTATGTTCATTAGTTGCTGGATATCTTCAGTTGATCATTTGTCTTATCTATATTTCATATTTTATGCCTACCATTTTTAGTCTGGATTCTTAAGTATGTGTTCAGCTTTATCTTCAGACTATATCCTGAATTTTTTATTTCATATAACAAAGTCTTACTTTCCTCAAGTACTTTAGTATTCTGGTCTTTTTCAAACATCTTTGTTTTATGGATGTGTAATATCTTCTCCAATATCTGAAGGTTTTATACATTTTTCGTAATGGTTTCCTTTAAATAAAATCACAATTCTGTTTGTCTAGGAACAGTTCTGTTTATCTTATTCTTTCTCCTTCATGCTGATATTTTCTATATATATCTGATAGTGTATTCATATTTATGTTAATTTATATTTAAGTGTCAGAAACTAGGAGGCCTCATCATGAGAATTCTGTGATTGAGGTTTCTAGTGATCCTTAAATTTATATTTTATAATAAATAGGAGGGAAACCAGTTTTACTGGAAAGCTTTTAAATGTGGCTTTTCATCTTCCAGATTTTTGTTGAAGTCTCTAATCACCTGATGGCCTTCTTCCCATTCTATTTGCTGTTAAAAGATTGCTCCTGGCTTTATTCCTCTACTCTAGCTTTAATGAGGTTCTGGGAAGGACAAGGAACAAATGACTGTGCCCAGTCTGTCATCTTGAACCAAAAAACTTTTCTTCTCAACAGATTGAAATAGTCCTTCATGGTTAAGTACTGTAAATTTATAATATTTTACTTGACAAATAATAAGTTTGTGAATTGATAGCTTTATTTGATTTAAATCTACCCATCAAATACTACCATACCTTGGTGATCACCAACTATATTTGGCTTCAGATACCTGAGCAGAAGAGAGACTAATGTATTAGCCAGCTGTGAGTTCATTAATTTACCACAGGAAGCACAACTATCAAAGAGACTAGAGGCCTGGGTTAGTGAACTCTCACAAGAGACAAAGAATCTGTATGGAAAATCAGATTTATAGTCACATAGTTTCTAGGTAGGCATGGAGTCAGAAAGAGGGCCTCATTGATCTTACTGGCTGGTAAAATCCAGCTGAGATAGCCTAATGTCTTGTGTCTCTTGTCAAGTGAGGTTGCCATGCAGACCAGAAAATTAGGTATTGACCAGAGCATCATTTTTCTTGGATTTTGCTTGAGATCCCGAGAGTTTCTTGATATCAAAGTTCTTTTTCTAGGTGATGATAAAAGTTCAACTAAGAATAGTGAAGTTAATTAGGTATAAGCTTTCTAAGTTCTCTGGAGTCTATGCCAAAGCCAGTCTAGGTAATTTGTGAAACTTCTCAGCCACGAATATGCAGATTCTTGCTTAAGGTTGCTAACTCCTAAAACATCAGCAATCACATGTAGATTTCTCTCTATTTTTAATTCTCAGAAGGTCAGTCTATCCTGTCATTGTATACCTCGGGCAGATATCATCTTATTGTCACTTACAAAGAAACTGATACCTCCGTTTTCTATCTCCAACTTTAGGATTTTTTACTATACCCACCAAACTATTTTTTTTACATGAAAAAATTAAGTAGTGGAAAACAATTGTTTTCTATTCCCTTTTTTTATTTGACTATCCTTGGTCAATTAAGACTAATAAATAATATGGGGAACTTGGGTGGCTCAGTTGGTTGGGCAGCCGACTGCAGCTCAGGTCATGATCTCACGGTCAGGTCATGATCTCAGGGCATGATCTAAGTTCAAGCCCTGTGTCGGGCTCTGTGCTGACAGCTCAGAGCCTGGAACCTGCTTCAGATTCTGTGTCCCTCGGCCCCTTCCCCACTTGTGCTCTGTCTTGCTCTGTCTCTCAAAAATAAATGTTAAAAAAAATTTAGAAAAAGACTAGTAGATAGTAAATCTTGTTAATTTAGAGTTTACTAATAAGTTTGTGATTATTTCTACAAGTTATATGCTAATGCTTACCTTTGTAACTCCTTTTTATAAATTTTATATGGCCGGTGGATAACACAAATGAAATTAAGAACATTCTTTCTTGGAGCACTACATAATTTAGCACCTTTGAAATATCTTAAACTTACTTAAATGTAATCAGAACTCAACACCAGTTATACTGGCTCTTAAAATTAATCACTATAAAACTCATTGTTTAGTGTAAAACATCTGACAAGTGTTATCTTTATTAACCAGATATAGTTTGTGTATTCATAAAACACAATAAAACTATTTCCTTTAGAATTTTGATTTTTAATGTTCACCAATTCTTTCTTTCCCTTTTACTTGGCTCCCCCAGTGAAATTTAACAAAATATTGATTTAACTATATGCTATTTGTTTTTTTTGATTCATTTTATTTAAAGATAGCAAGTGAGTGGGGGAAGGGCCGAGGGCAAGAGAGAGAGAATATCTTAAGCAGGCTCCACAGGGCTCCATCCCATGACCCTGGGATCTTGTCCTGAGCCAAAATCAGACCCTCAACCAACTGAGCCACCCAGGTAACCCCATTTATTAAATTTTAAGATAAATATACAACTTTGGTTTTTATTACATATTTAAAATTTTTTTCTGCTTTTTTTTTTTTTTTTTTTGGAAGTATATTGCCAGTACCTCTTTTTTTATTGGGATGTAATTTGTTAGTATCTCAAAGGTTTTTATGTGTATATATTTCATATGCTGTAAGTCTGTTTGACAGTAAAACAGTGATTAACTGGGATTTTACTTCCAAAATCTTTCAGTCCAACCTGTTTTTCTATCCTGACAGCTCACGTTTTCACTCAGATTGTCTCCTGACTTAGTGAACTTCTATCTACTCTCAATCCCCTCTGCCAGTCTACTTTCCACTCATGTTATTCCCTTTCTTGAAATCATTTGATAAATAATTCCTAATCATATCACAATAAAGTCAAGCTCCTTAGCCTATGTACAGTTAAGATTTACATGTCTATTCTAAATATTCAGTAGTATCAAGACCCTAAGCAGAAATCAGAGTTAGCATAATCAGGGGCAACCATGAGACATAAAGTGGCATTCTAAATAGTCCAGATGTCTGTTTTTGTCAGACAAAATATTTGCCTTAAAGTTTAAAGTTCATTCTCCATGGCACATGAATTTTCTCAAAGGCCTTCTCTATATATGCATATGTAATATAAGAATTCATTATATAAGTTAAGTACAGATATAGAGTGTAATTAATTCTGAGTTGATTTCAGGTGAAGGTATAACATGATGACTTAATTGTGGCTTAAATCAACACTACATGTTTTAAAAATATATTTGAAGTAGAAGTTGTGGTTTATCATAGTTAATAACCAAAGTTATTTTAGTGTCAGTCAGCACACATTAACAGTGACATACGGGGGCGCCTACGTGCCTCAGTTGGTTGAGCATCTGACTTCGGCTCAGGTTACGATCTCATGGCTCGTGAGTTTGAGCCCTGCGTTGGGCTCTGTGCTGCCGGATGCTTTGGATTCTGTATCTCTGTCTCTCTCTGCCCCTCCCCTGCTCACTCTCTCTCTCTCTCTCTCAAAAATAAATAAACATTTTTAAAAATGACATAACAATTTAAAAGGAAAGAGGAAATACATAATATAAAATTTATCAGGTATATTTATAATGGTTGCTGTTACATGAAAAATAGAGATTTAATTGCACTTTCTGTTATTCATCTGTTTGATAATAAGTGAGAAGAGATGGAGGAAGGGTTGACCATCATGTCAGTAGTCAAAAGTATCTTGTTTTATTCATGCGCTCCAGATATCCTTTCCTGGGTCTTAATTTTGATCCTTTTTGTGTGGCCACCTTATCAGAAAAAAAAAAGTTTTTATCTGAACCCTTATTTTAATTTTTTATTGTTAACAGTACTCTTTAGTTTAATTAGAACTTTTATATGTCCTTATGAGGAACAACAGAAATTTCCTGAACAGTTAATTTTAGAACACAATCCTTAAATGAAACATCCAGTGATTTAAATTTATTTTGAAGGTCAAACCAAGTTCAAAATACTTAATTATAGGGGCACCAGGGTGGCTCAGTCTGTTAAGCATCTGACTCTTGTCTTCGGCTCAGGTCATGATCTCACAGTTCATGGGATCAAGCCCTACATCAGGCTCTGTGCTGAGGGTAGAGCCTTCTTGGGATTCTCTCTCTCTCTTCTTCTGCCCGTCTACCCCACTTGCACTCTTTCTTTCTAAAATTAAAAAAAAAAATCAACAAAATATTTAATTATAATTTTTTAGATAACTGTATAAAGACATCCATAGATCTCCTAGATATCCATGATTCAGGTAAACAGCTGGAAGATGGCAGATGGTGAGGAGAAAAGCCCCCTCTGTTGATTGAGTGTGGAATCATCACTTGGATATAAAATATTTGCATGCACTTATTAACCAAAACTCTTCTGTGGACATATACCACTTTATATCAATATAAACATAATGATATATACATTACATATAAAAATAGCTATAAAGAGTTGTTACATACTGTGTGTATGGATTTGTGATCTAGTGTCATTTTTCAACAACATAGAAAACTAACAATGACTACCTTTTAATGTTATTTTAGAAGGTTTGTGTCAAATCTACAGCCTTTAAAAATGGTAAACATGTAAAATAACATGATAGGAAAAATGAGATACATTTTTTTGTGGTGGGCCAAACAATCAGTGGTGATAAGACAAATTAAAATGTCACTGAATGGTTTATTAGACCTCTATGGAAAAATAAGTTGATTTGACTGACTTCTGCCATTTCAGCCTCTGTTTTAAAATCCCTGTTCTGGGGGCGCCTGGGTGGCTCAGTCGGTTAAGCGGCCGACTTCGGCTCAGGTCATGATCTCGTGGTCCGTGAGTTCAAGCTCCGCGTCGGGCTCTGTGCTGACAGCTCAGAGCCTGGAGCCTGTTTCAGATTCTGTGTCTCCCTCTCTCTGACCCTCCCCCATTCATGCTCTGTCTCTCTCTGTCTCAAAAATAAATAAACGTTAAAAAAAATTTAAAAAATAAAATAAAATAAAATCCCCGTTCTGGCCCTGAGATTTCTAACTCAGTGGTGTTTTGAATCCCGAAATATCTTTCAGTATGGAAAGGAGTAATGGAACTTTTATTTTTAAAGTTTAGAACATTGTAACAACGTGGAGAAGGTTGAAGAACTTTTCTCAAACATGTTTATACTTGTAGGGTTAAGCTCATAAAATACTTAAGCCATAGAAGATACTGTTCTTGTTTTTAAAATAATTGTTAACAGGCGTTTTTTGCACAAGTCCCAGCCTGTCCCTCTCTTCATTTCTGAAACATTCAAATGGATTATTTTTATTTAAAGGTATATTACTGTTTAGCACATATCATATTACTGAATTATACACATTTGAATTTCGCTAAATCCATTTGTGTCTGAATTTCTAACTGAACCAACATGAATTCTCTCCTTGGTGAGTTAGAAAGTGCACCAGGTTGAGTTGTCACACAAAGAAAACTTTTATTTGCAGCAGATAAGGAGATCATGTGGAATGGCTTCCAAATCTGTGACTCCCCAAGAGAGGGTGAATGAGTACCCTTTGTTTAAGGTTGGGGTGAATATTTAGATATGGAAGCCTTGTAGTCATATGTAGAGGAAGCATAAGGTCACACATGAACCTTAAGAAGAAGAACCTTAAGAACCTTAAGAACCTTAAGAAGAACCTTAAGAACCTTAAGAATAATACATATAGATATGTATAGACATGTCTATACATATGTTATATGTGATGTAAATGAGGCTAAGGCTCCTCCTTGGGCAGACGTTCAGTATTATAATGAAGTAAAGGTAATTGCTGGTCATTCCAGGGATCACTTCTTGGTGCATCTGTGCAGGCATAAGTCAGGGGTTTAGCTCAAATGGTCTGGGTGATCTAGTCCAGTGGGAGGTCTTGTCAGGGCAGTCACCATCACCTGGGGGTGGTTTCCAGTTTCATTTGCCTGAATTGAGAGGTAAGCAAGAAAGAAGTGCTTAAGGAAAAACATAAGACAGAGATTAGTGAATATAAGCTAGTGGGCAGTAAAGGTCAGGTCTTGGGGTCTAGGTGGTGACACTTTGACTATAGAGACATAAAAATAATGAATATAGACACAATAGTCATGATACCGATGTCTAAGCCATTATTTTCTTTACTACTATTGGACATATACTTTAAAAATCTTAATATTAGTTGTTTTTCTTGAGACCACTTGAGCCGCTCTTAAGTATGTTCTTTATCATGGGTTCAGTTATACCTTGAAGAAGGGGGAAAAAAAAAGAAAGAAAATTAATATTAACTGCCACTTTGCACGGAGATTTTGGTATACCTCATTTGGTCTTTAGAATGACCCTGTACAGAGGCAATCTCTCCATTTCACAAGCATAGTCTCAACAGTTCACATTTGCCCATTCACTTGGCAAGGAAGTGGCCAAATGATATTTGACACTGTTTGTCAGACACCAGAGTCTGGGTTCTTCCTTCACCATACTGGACATTGTAGTTATACTTCATATTCATGATCTATGCAAGTCTCTCGTTTTGACATCCTTGGAATCTTGTCAGATTTTAGTTACATTAGAAAAGGTACTATTTAGCAATATAATTTTTAAATAAAATACCCCTTTTAAAAAATTTTAGCTTACTTTGGCAGCTATTTTAAATATGAATGCCAGGTTCACTGATGGATACTTTAGAGTACTCAGACTTATCTAATGGGAAAAGTGACAAATTGAATACAGGCATACCTCGTTTTATTGTGCTTTGCTTTAGTAATGCACTTTGCAGATACTGCATTGTTTACAGATTGAAGGTTTGCAGCAGCTCTGCCTGACCAAGTCTGCTGGTGCCATTTTTACAACAGCATTTCTTCAATTCATGTCTGTGTCACATTTTAGGATTCTCACAAAATCCCAACTTTATTATTATTATCATATTTGTTATGGTGATCTGTGATCAGTGATTATGAGTTGCTGAAAGCTCAGGTGATGGTTAGATTTTAGCAATAAAGTATTTTTTAATTGAGGTATGTATATTGTTTATTTAGACATAATGCTGTTGCACACTTAGACTACAGCTTAGTGTAAGCATAACTTTTATATGCGCTGGGAAAACAAAAACAATTCATTTTATTTGCTTCATTGCAATATTGGCTTTATTGAGGTGGTCTGGAACCTAACCTGCAATATCTCCAAGGTATGCCTGTAATTCTGTTACTTTGAAGCAAGATCTGTAGTGGAGGTGAGAATAAAATATTGTGGAGCAGAGTAAATGACTAATGACTTTCCTCTCTGTGATTCTCCTCTGTTAGACTGAACTCTCATCTCAGCACAGCACCCAGCTATAATCTTGAGTGCTAGTAACCATAGGACAGGAGATAAACATTTGTTCAGACGCCACTGCTTGAAGCCATTTTGGTTTTTGTTAGAGAGCTTTGACTTTTCCTTCTAGACTTTTCTGTTGAGAAAGAGAGAAAAAAATATGAAGGAGGCCCTTGATGGGGGACAGTAGATCATCATTAGATTGGTGGTTCTTGTTTATGAAAGGAAGAGATTGCTTCTTTATTAAAGAAGAAATAAAAAAAAAAAAAAGATTGCTTTGTCCAGTTTGGTATTGAGCAATTCAGAAATAAATGTTTGAAGTACAGTGGAAGGGATTAGAGTAGATAAGATTTAGATTATCTTATATGTATGTAACATATCTAAAACTTTACGTAACAAGTCTTGTATTTGTATAAACTATAACCTAAAGGCTATTCTCAGAAAACCATGTGATAGCCCCAAAATAAAGTGTATTAGAACCCTTGTGTAATAAATTGAGCTACAGATTCAGCTTAATTTTATGTTTTAAGAGAAAATAGCATTTATTGATGATGATAAGAGAGTTGGTAAAATTAGAAATCAACAGTGTATTTATTTTCTTAATCAGCTATAGGATTATGATATTAGTCTCCTAACTGCATGTGAAATTTCTTGCCATTGTCAATTTTGGTTAAAATATGCAGAAATCAATAGACTGGAAAGAAGTTGCCTTGTAAGATAAGGATTTTCTTCTGTAATGAACGAAGGGCCCTCTGAAGTTTAGAAGGTTAGAATCCTTTATTAACTGCAGCATATATAATTTTTCAATCAGATACATTATATTGTATCTGTTGCCCCAGCCTTTTCTGAATGGTTTTAATAAATGAATATTTCCTTAGATATTATTTATCAGATATATGTGTATATGGATAGAGGACTCTGTAAGCTAATGAAAATACTCTATTTGGATAAAACTAGTATGGAGTCTGACAAAAATGTTAAACAATCAATCTCTTTAAGAGTTACGTTTTTCTTTATGATTGATTCATTTTGGTGTATGATTTATTTTTAATTCAAAATTTAAATACTAATCTAAAATTCAAGCAATATCATATTAGTAAATAACAATTTTGTATTTAAAAAAGTAGCAGCCTTTTCAATAGCATTCTTAAAAAGAAAAAAAAAAATCTCAAAAAACTCTCAAATTTGAGCTGTCCTGAAAATTGGATTCTTAGAAAAGTACAACTTAATTATAATCAATTCTGATTACTTTGGTTTTTTTTGTTTGTTTGTTTTGTTTGTTCTTTTGTCTTCATCAGGGGAACTTTTTATCTGTTTTGTTTTAGCACATATCTGACACTCCAGGTTTA